>NW_026549847.1:0-519 GCF_027596085.1 Anoplopoma fimbria | reverse complement strand
CCGTCCAGATAAGCATCCGTGAAAACGTCACTGCACCGCTACTGTGACCAACACCAAACATTAAATAAAGAAAATAAAACATAAAATGAAGAGAATGAAACATTAAATAAAGAAAATAAAACATTAAATAAAGATAATGATCTTTCGTTTATATGTATGAACAAATGTCTCAATAAAGTTATTGAATTTATTAAAAAAAAAAAAAAACCTACTCCGGCATGCAATGCGCGGTGATCAGGAGGAACCTATTTCCCGGTCACCGGATTCTACCGGGACGTCCTCCACTAGCTTCCAGGACGGCTCAACCTCCTCTAGCTATGCTAGCTAGAGGAGGTTGAGCTGGCCGGTCCGCCGGTACCGGTACCGTGAAAAACACCGGTAATCCGGCACACCGGTATACAGGAGGATGAGCCGTCCAGATAAGCATCCGTGAAAACGCACTGCACCGCTACTGTGACCAACACCAAACATTAAATAAAGAAAATAAAACATAAAACGAAGAGATGGAAACATTAAATA
>NW_026549846.1:0-630 GCF_027596085.1 Anoplopoma fimbria | reverse complement strand
CACTAGCTCCAGGACGGCTCAACCTCCTCTAGCTATGCTAGCTAGAGGAGGTTGAGCCGGCCTGTCCGCCGGTACCGGTACCGTGAAAAACACCGGTAATCCGGCACACCGGTATACAGGAGGATGAGCCGTCCAGATAAGCATCCGTGAAAACGTCACTGCACCGCTACTGTGACCAACACCAAACATTAAATAAAGAAAATAAAACATAAAATGAAGAGAATGAAACATTAAATAAAGAAAATAAAACATTAAATAAAGATAATGATCTTTCGTTTATATGTATGAACAAATGTCTCAATAAAGTTATTGAATTTATTAAAAAAAAAAAAAAAAAAAAACTACCCGGCATGCAATGCGCGGTGATCGCCGAACCTATTTCCCGGTCACCGGGATTCTACCAGGACGTCTCCACTAGCTCCAGGACGGCTCAACCTCCTCTAGCTATGCTAGCTATAGGAGGTTGAGCCGGCCGGTCCGCCGGTACCGGTACCGTGAAAAACACCGGTAATCCGGCACACCGGTATACAGGAGGATGAGCCGTCCAGATAAGCATCCGTGAAAACGTCACTGCACCGCTACTGTGACCAACACCAAACATTAAATAAAGAAAATAAAACATAAAATGAA
>NW_026549845.1:0-2110 GCF_027596085.1 Anoplopoma fimbria | reverse complement strand
ACAATAAGAAAGGTCTACATTCTAACACTGGGCCCATCTATAGGACAGGGCAACAAGACCCACATGATTTTGCATTAGAATATAATGATATACAATTATATGATAAAACAAGCTAAAGGGATCAGAATTGGCTTTCTTCCAGAATCTCTTCCATGGTCTCCCCTAGCGTCATCTCTCCATCACTACTAGACAGGCTCTTACTGTTGAGAAAGTCAAGCCCTGTTGTGTCACAGCCCTTCAAACCCTGACTTTTAACCTCTCCTAGTCCGAGTCCTCCACCTCCTTCATTAACAGCCACCTGAAGCAGGTGCCGATGTGTTGTGGAGGTACCGCCCTCGTCAAAGGAGTCACTCTGCCGAGAGCACTGTGGGCGGTTCCCTTGAGTGCACTTCCACAGGTACTTGAGGGGTACGCTCCGAACCTGGAAGTGGTTGGTAAACAGGAAAAGCTGCCAGTGCTTCTTTAGTTCAGCTTGAACCTGAATTCCAGTACCAAAAAATTGTCACCAGTTATACGACTACATGTTTAAAGGGTAAAAAGGCTAAAAAACATTTAGGGTAATTTATTGGCAAAACGGAAAAGAATATTCATTATTGTGTTTTCATTAGTGCATAATCACTTGAACTAACACTGGTTGTATTTTTGTTTGCTTAGAAAGAGCCATTTATATCTACTTAGGTAAGCGGGTCCTCTTCCACGGACTGCCATTTTGTCCAATAACAGACAAACCAAACACTGGCTCTCAAGTTTTTACTTTAGCTGAAGATAGGGATGGGTACAAACCCGGTATGAAATGGGCCCAAGTGATGAATTACTAAAGACTCAAGCCTGCAGGCACATCAGAGGGAGGAGGAAAGAGGACAAGAGGAAGGACTGATACTGACTGATGTTTTGTGTTCTTCTTTATAAACTTCACTCAGGAATGTTATTTATTCAGTTGACATTTTAGAGTTGTTTCCATTGAGATATTTATAACTTTATATAGTGACTTTACTGTTGTAAACATTACTGTTGCTGTACTAGAAACAATATTTTTGTTATATCTAAACTATAAATACATTCTAATCCTGTTCTAGATTTTTTTGTTTTTAAAAAAGAATTATTTGGTGATGAGAGTAGCTCCTTGTTTTAATAAAATCCTTAAGATAACTACCCCAACCTGAATACCACTGTAGTTTCCGACACGCTTGGAAAGGAGGTGAGCAAAAGGGTATTGGGTAGAAGTTGATTGCAGTCTGCAACGCACCAATACATGTCACTAAGATTTACACACTGTTCCTTTAAGTCTATTCAGTAGGCATACACCTGAACAACATAGTCACCAAATGAATGAAGTCCAATATTTACTCTCCAACTCTGAACTTAAATGTCTAGCTGCTAAATGCTCACTTCTTTGGCCTTCTTTCGCAGGTAGCATTCATTGGGTTTGTAAGAACTGTTTTTGCTAAGAACAGCTGCTGTCTGCTTTGCTCATGTGAAAAAGATCTTAGTCTTTAACTGCTAAATTATCTAATATATTAACTATATTAGTTTCTCATCTGATGCTGGGCGGGTAGCATAGAGTTAGTTTATGTTAAAGTTTTTACCAAATTGAAAACCAACACAATTAGCTAAAAGAGGCTAAAAAGCTCTGAAGAGAACTGCATATATGGATGCTAATTTTTTTTTGTGGATGTTTAATGTATTTTAGATTTTTTGGCTGAACTGTGTCTTTCATATAGAGAATATAATATGTACAGCTTCAATGTCTCAAACCAACAAATTACAACAAAATCAAAAATGACTGAACAGACGATCCAATTCATACATTTCTACAACATCAAGGAAAAATCACATTACATGCAGAAGAAATGTACCTCTCCATTGGCAAAACAGTACAGCACAGCAACCAAGAATCCCTGAAAAAGGATACACATTACAAATTATATTTAGTATGAATTTGGACCTAAAACTTCTTGTCACGTATGTAATCAACTTTACAGGTGTTACCTGAAACGAGTTGAGAGTGAGGTTGATAAAGTTCCTGGCGACATCATACCCTCCATACATTCATCTATCAGCACAGTGAAGACCACTTCATGGATTCCCAGCAGAGGAATCAGTACCAATG
>NW_026549843.1:0-2409 GCF_027596085.1 Anoplopoma fimbria | reverse complement strand
AACATACTATAGTATGACTTTTTCGACATACTATAGTATAGTATGACTTTTTAACATACTATAGTATGACTTTTTTTAACATACTATAGTATGACTTTTTTTTAACATACTATAGTATGACTTTTTAACATACTATAGTATGACTTTTTCACATACTATAGTATGACTTTTTCACTTTTTTTGACAAACTATACTATGACTTTTTTACTCTTTTTCAAGATACTATACTATGACTTTTTTCGACATATTATAGTATGACTTTTTTTAACATACTATAGTATGACTTTTTTTAACATACTATAGTATGACTTTTGACATACTATAGTATGACTTTTTTCGACATACTATAGTATGACTTTTTTTAACATACTATAGTATGACTTTTTCGACATACTATAGTATGACTTTTTAACATACTATAGTATGACTTTTTTAACATACTATATAGTATGACATACTATAGTATGACTTTTTAACATACTATAGTATGACTTTTTTTCGACATACTATAGTATGACTTTTTAACATACTATAGTATTTTTAACATACTATAGTATGACTTTTTTGACATACTATAGTATGACTTTTTTTTTGACATACTATAGTATGACTTTTTTCGACATACTATAGTATGACTTTTTTCGACATACTATAGTATGACTTTTTTTAACATACTATAGTATGACTTTTTTAACATACTATAGTATGACTTTTTTAACATACTATAGTATGACTTTTTTTAACATACTATAGTATGACTTTTTTTAACATACTATAGTATGACTTTTTTTAACATACTATAGTATGACTTTTTTTTACATACTATAGTATGACTTTTTTTTAACATACTATAGTATGACTTTTCGACATACTATAGTATGACTTTTTTTAACATACTATAGTATGACTTTTTTCGACATACTATAGTATGACTTTTTTTAACATACTATAGTATGACTTTTTTTAACATACTATAGTATGACTTTTTTTGACATACTATAGTATGACTTTTTTCACTTTTTTTTGACAAACTATACTATGACTTTTTTACTCTTTTTTCGCGAATACTATACTATGACTTTTTTCGACATATTATAGTATGACTTTTTTTAACATACTATAGTATGACTTTTTTTAACATACTATAGTATGACTTTTTTGACATACTATAGTATGACTTTTTTTCACTTTTTCTATGTACTATAGTATGACTTTTTTAACATACTATAGTATGACTTTTTTCGACATACTATAGTATGACTTTTTCACTTTTTTCTATAGTATGACTTTTTTAACATACTATAGTATGACTTTTCGACATACTATAGTATGACTTTTTAACATACTATAGTATGACTTTTTTAGACATACTATACTATGACTTTTTTTAACATACTATAGTATGACTTTTTTTAACATACTATTTTTTTTTTCGACATACTATAGTATGACTTTTTTCACTTTTTTGACAAACTATACTATGACTTTTTTACTCTTTTTTTCGCAATACTATACTATGACTTTTTTCGACATATTATAGTATGACTTTGCACTAACATACTATAATATGACTTTTTTTAACATACTATAGTATGACATGACATACTATGGTATGACTTTTTCACTTTTTCTGTACTATAGTATGACTTTTTAACATATATATAGTATATGACTTTTTTCGACATGCCACTATACATGTATGACTTTTCACTTTTTTCATACTATAGCAGGGGTACTCAGTAGAAATGATGAGGAGCTACAAAATTTTTTTCTAAGTGACTTCTCAAAGAGGCCATTTATTGGGACAGTGTCTAAATCAATAACGTATATAACATAACGTATGTATAACATTTACAACATTTTTAATTGCACGACAGACTCTTGACATGAAGCACAGAGGCGGAAGTGCTGGACGGTGGTAGAAAAGAGAACGCAAACCTTTCTGTCCACTCTGGTTGGAACTGGCGGTTTTCGCTGTCCAGTTTTCTTTTTGGGGCAAATTTGGAGCATTACGGCTCCGGTCGGTATACATATGTATATACGTGTGACTGACTGCTGCTGAGATGGACTGTCTGCCTCGAGTTTGGGAGGGCTGGAGCGGTCTGTGGGCTGGAGTGCTCTCTCTGTTTATCTGTTTATCTGTTTATCGATTGAACCCCAGCCTCGTATTGAGATCGCGGCGTCGCGGTTTCAAAATAAGAGCGCCCAGCACGATTTTTTTTTTTAAATAATTAAAAAAACTTTTCAAAACAGCTCGAGGGCCATTAATAGACACCTCCCAGGACTACAAGGAGAAGCCCGCGGGCCGCTACTCCAGTATGACTGTACTATAGTATGACTTTTTAACATACTATAGTATGACTTCTTTAACATACTATAGTATGACTTTTAACATACTATAGTATGACT
>NW_026549842.1:0-4438 GCF_027596085.1 Anoplopoma fimbria | reverse complement strand
TATAGTATGTTAAAAAAAGTCATACTATAGTATGTCGAAAAAAAGTCATACTATAGTATGTTAAAAAAGTCATACTATAGTATGTAATGAAAAAGTCATACTATAGTATGTTGAAAAAAGTCATACTATAGTATGTTAAAAAAGTCATACTATAGTATGTTAAAAAAAGTCATACTATAGTATGTCGAAAAAGTCATACTATAGTATGTTAAAAAAAGTCATACTATAGTATGTTGAAAAAAGTCATACTATAGTATGTCAAAAAAAGTCATACTATAGTATGTTGAAAAAAGTCATACTATAGTATGTTGAAAAAAGTCATACTATAGTATGTCAAAAAAAGTCATACTATAGTATGTCGAAAAAAGTCATACTATAGTATGTTAGAAAAAGTCATACTATAGTATGTTAAAAAAGTCATACTATAGTATGTCGAAAAAAGTCATACTATAGTATGTTAAAAAAGTCATACTATAGTATGTCGAAAAAAGTCATACTATAGTATGTTAAAAAAAGTCATACTATAGTATGTTAAAAAGTCATACTATAGTATGTTAAAAAAGTCATACTATAGTATGTTAAAAAAGTCATACTATAGTATGTCGAAAAAAAGTCATACTATAGTATGTTAAAAAAAGTCATACTATAGTAAAAAAAGTCATACTATAGTATGTTAAAAGTCATACTATAGTATGTTAAAAAAGTCATACTATAGTATGTCGAAAAAGTCATACTATAGTATGTTAAAAAAAAAAGTCATACTATAATTGTATGTTAAAAAAAGTCATACTATAGTATGTCGAAAAAGTCATAGTATAGTATGTTAAAATGTTAAAAAGTCATACTATAGTATGTCGAAAAAAGTCATACTATAGTATGTCATACTATAGTATAAAAAAAGTCATACTATAGTATGTTAAAAAAGTCATACTATAGTATGTTAAAAAAGTCATACTATAGTATGTCGAAAAAAGTCATACTATAGTATGTTAAAAAAAGTCATACTATAGTATGTCGAAAAAAGTCATACTATAGTATGTTAAAAAAAGTCATACTATAGTATGTTAAAAAAAAGTCATACTATAGTATGTTAAAAAAGTCATACTATAGTATGTTAAAAAAAGTCATACTATAGTATGTCGAAAAAGTCATACTATAGTATGTTAAAAAAAAAAAGTCATACTATAGTATGTCGAAAAAAGTCATACTATAGTATGTCAAAAAATAGTCATACTATAGTATGTTAAAAAAAAGTCATACTATAGTATGTTAAAAAAAGTCATACTATAGTATGTCGAAAAAAGCACACTCTCTTCTTCACTTGCGTATAAATATCTTTTAGTAACAATGTTTCGGTACGTAGACCTTCATCAGGTTATTTATTTAGTATAGTATGTCGAAAAAAGTCATACTATAGTACATAGAAAAAAGTGAAAAAAGTCATACTATAGTCTGTCGAAAAAAGTCATACTATAGTATGTCGAAAAAAGTCATACTATAGTATGTCGAAAAAAGTCATACTATAGTATGTTAAAAAAAGTCATACTATAGTATGTTAAAAAAGTCATACTATAGTATGTTAAAAAAGTCATACTATAATATGTCGAAAAAGTCATAGTATAGTATGTCGAAAAAGAGTAAAAAAGTCATACTATAGTTTGTCAAAAAATACTATAGTATGTTAAAAAAAGTCATACTATAGTATGTCGAAAAAAGTCATACTATAGTATGTTAAAAAAAGTCATACTATAGTATGTTAAAAAAAGTCATACTATAGTATGTCGAAAAAAAAAGTCATACTATAGTATGTTAAAAAATACTATAGTATGTCGAAAAAAGTCATACTATAGTATGTTAAAAAAAGTCATACTATAGTATGTTAAAAAAAAGTCATACTATAGTATGTCGAAAAAAGTCATACTATAGTATGTTAAAAAAGTCATACTATAGTATGTCGAAAAAAGTCATACTATAGTATGTTAAAAAAGTCATACTATAGTATGTTAAAAAAAGTCATACTATAGTATGTCGAAAAAGTCATACTATAGTATGTTAAAAAAAGTCATACTATAGTATGTCGAAAAAAGTCATACTATAGTATGTTAAAAAAAATGTCATACTATAGTATGTTAAAAAAGTCATACTATAGTATGTTAAAAAAGTCATACTATAGTATGTTAAAAAAGTCATACTATAGTATGTTAAAAAAGTCATACTATAGTATGTTAAAAAAGTCATACTATAGTATGTTAAAATGTTAAAAAAGTCATACTATAGTATGTCATACTATAGAAAAAAGTCATACTATAGTAAAAAAGTCATACTATAGTATGTTAAAAAGTCATACTATAGTATGTCGAAAAAAGTCATACTATAGTATGTCAAAAAAAGTCATACTATAGTATGTTAAAAAAAGTCATACTATAGTATGTTAAAAAAAGTCATACTATAGTATGTCGAAAAAAGCACACTCTCTTCTTCACTTGCGTATAAATATCTTTTAGTAACAATGTTTCGGTACGTAGACCTTCATCAGGTTATTTATTTAGTATAGTATGTCGAAAAAAGTCATACTATAGTACATAGAAAAAAGTGAAAAAAGTCATACTATAGTATGTCGAAAAAAGTCATACTATAGTATGTCGAAAAAAGTCATACTATAGTATGTCGAAAAAAGTCATACTATAGTATGTCAAAAAAAGTCATACTATAGTATGTTAAAAAAAGTCATACTATAGTATGTTAAAAAAAGTCATACTATAATATGTCGAAAAAAGTCATAGTATAGTATCGAAAAAGAGTAAAAAAGTCATAGTATAGTTTGTCAAAAAAAGTGAAAAAAGTCATACTATAGTATGTCGAAAAAAGTCATACTATAGTATGTTAAAAAAAGTCATACTATAGTATGTTAAAAAAAGTCATACTATAGTATGTCGAAAAAAGTCATACTATAGTATGTTAAAAAAAGTCATACTATAGTATGTCGAAAAAAGTCATACTATAGTATGTTAAAAAAAGTCATACTATAGTATGTTAAAAAAAGTCATACTATAGTATGTCGAAAAAAGTCATACTATAGTATGTTAAAAAAAGTCATACTATAGTATGTCAAAAAAAGTCATACTATAGTATGTTAAAAAAGTCATACTATAGTATGTTAAAAAAGTCATACTATAGTATGTCGAAAAAAGTCATACTATAGTATGTTAAAAAAAGTCATACTATAACATGTCGAAAAAAATACTATAGTATGTTAAAAATTCATACTATAGTATGTCGAAAAAAGTCATACTATAGTATGTTAAAAAAGTCATACTATAGTATGTCGAAAAAAGTCATACTATAGTATGTTAAAAAAGTCATACTATAGTATGTCGAAAAAAGTCATACTATAGTATGTCGAAAAAAGTCATACTATAGTATGTTAAAAAAAAGTCATACTATAGTATGTCGAAAAAAGTCATACTATAGTATGTTAAAAAAAGTCATACTATAGTATGTTAAAAAAGTCATACTATAGTATGTCAAAAAAGTCATACTATAGTATGTTAAAAAGTCATACTATAGTATGTCAAAAAAGTCATACTATAGTATGTTAAAAAAGTCATACTATAGTATGTCGAAAAAAGTCATACTATAGTATGTTAAAAAAGTCATACTATAGTATGTTAAAAAAGTCATACTATAGTATGTCGAAAAAAGTCATACTATAGTATGTTAAAAAAAGTCATACTATAGTATGTCGAAAAAAGTCATACTATAGTATGTTAAAAAAAAAGTCATACTATAGTATGTTAAAAAAGTCATACTATAGTATGTTAAAAAAAGTCATACTATAGTATGTTAAAAAAGTCATACTATGGTATGTCGAAAAAAGTCATACTATAGTATGTTAAAAAAAGTCATACTATAGTATGTTAAAAAAGTCATACTATAGTATGTCGAAAAAAGTCATACTATAGTATGTTAAAAAAAGTCATACTATAGTATGTTAAAAAAAGTCATACTATAGTATGTTAAAAAAAGTCATACTATAGTATGTTAAAAAAGTCATACTATAGTATGTTAAAAAGTCATACTATAGTATGTTAAAAAAAAAGTCATACTATAGTATGTTAAAAAAGTCATACTATAGTATGTTAAAAAAGTCATACTATAGTATGTTAAAAAAGTCATACTATAGTATGTCGAAAAAGTCATACTATAGTATGTTAAAAAAAGTCATACTATAGTATGTTAAAAAAGTCATACTATAGTATGTCGAAAAAAAAAAATCATACTATAGTATGTTAAAAAAAGTCATACTATAGTATGTCGAAAAAAGTGAAAAAAGTCATACTATAGTATGTCAAAAAAAGTCATACTATAGTATGTTAAAAAAGTCATACTATAGTATGTTAAAAAAAGTCATACTATAGTATGTTAAAAAGTCATACTA
>NW_026549841.1:0-5000 GCF_027596085.1 Anoplopoma fimbria | reverse complement strand
ATCTTGATCCGTTTTCATTTTTGCCCATTTCACCCCCTTCCCGAGGTCCTAGAGTCTCGGGGATGGTACCATTCGATCGGGCTTGGCCTAATTACTATGGTGACAAACTTGCTACACATGGGCCCTGACATTAGACAAGCACGCACCCTAAATTTCGACACGACCAGATACTGACTTAGTGACTGAATTATAATATTTTTGGCTAGTTATTTTTCTTCATTTTTAATAGTTTGGTTTAAAACTAAACTAGTGTCAAAATGTTAAAATGTGCCTCACTTTCCTTTTCTTCATAATTTCTCTTGTAAAACATTTTAACTTTAGTCTTGTATTATTAGCATTATTGTTATTAAGTCTAGTGATAGTACTAGAACACACTATATATTTTAATTATCATCAGAATGGAAGTGGGTTATAATGTTCCTGTAAAAACAACAGGATAGTCAGTGTCAGCATTTATCACGTTGCTCACGAATGTTGGGTGTGTCACTGCTACGTGCAGCTCAGCACACACACACACACACACGCACACGCACACTGAGGCTGGGTTATTAATCAGTAAGGGATTGATTGGCCAACAGGCTGCTCTTTGTCACCATCACACAGTTACTACACAGAACTGCAGTATATTCAACACTACATGCAGGAGTACTGTGACATATTAATTGGATGCAAACTGTAAAAACCTGAATGTCGCTGGACAAAAACTGCTGAGAAGTACTAAAATACTTTCATTTAACTAAACATCGTATGGTATTTCTATAGAGTTGCTGATTTTTTTAAGTTAGTGCCATGAAGTATCATGAAAGTATTAGAAGTATTATGAAAATCTGTCTTTATGCGTATAATTCAGATTATCACATTTTATGAAGACATGAATGTTCAAGAAATACTACAGAAGATGGGAGTTTTGAATGTCCTCAAACTGTATACGACACAATATGCAATACTCTGTGTACTTTGGGGTGGACATATTGTAACACTATATGCACTACTTTGTGTCCTTAGTGGTATGTATACTGTAACTCTACATGCAGTACTGTGTGTACTTAGTGGTATGTATACTGTAACTCTACATGCAGTACTGTGTGTACTTAGTGGTATGTATACTGTAACTCTACATGCAGTACTGTGTGTACTTAGTGGTATGTATACTGTAACTCTACATGCAGTACTGTGTGTACTTAGTGGTATGTATACTGTAACTCTACATGCAGTACTGTGTGTACTTAGTGGTAGGTATACTGTAACTCTACATGCAGTA
Source organism: Anoplopoma fimbria (assembly GCF_027596085.1). NCBI lineage: Eukaryota > Metazoa > Chordata > Actinopteri > Perciformes > Anoplopomatidae > Anoplopoma > Anoplopoma fimbria. Next base: position 3,739 of record NW_026549841.1, on the reverse strand, counting down.
CTGTGTGTACTTTGTGGTAGGTATACTGTAATACTATATGCAGGACTCTGTGTACTTAGTGTGAATCATCCTGCAGCTGATTACTCCTCACTGTCAAAGACAAACTTGTGAAAAAAACATGCATTTACCAATAAATAGGCTTCACTGTAGAAATATTATAGAATTATAATGGGAGTGTTTCAGAAACCTTATAGGAATATTGTAGGACAATAATAGGATATTATAGCAGTTTTGCTTGGTTACTACAGGAATATTCTAGAAGTATTAAAGGACTATCCCAGGAGTATTATATGAGTGTTATAGTAGTATTAAATAAAATATGAATATTAAAGGAGTACTGCAGGAAGTAGTATTCCAGGTTTTTTATAATACTATCATAGTAGTAGTAGTAGTATAGGAGTATAACAGTATTATTATTGGAGTAGTATTTCAGGAGTGTTGCTGGGTTATTATAGGAATGTGGTGTACTGTATTCACTGACAGTTATGTTCAGTGTTTGAGTGCACAAAGTCAGTAAACAACAGACCTCAGTGAGGGTGTGTTCCTGCATGGCTGCACTCCACCAATCAGCATCAAGCTCTTCCCCACGTGGTTCTCTTGTTTACTATGAATCCAAAGACCAACTGCAAGGGCTGCTGGGAAAACCCGAAGCGGATCAGCTGGTCAGATGTCCGGAGTCCCTGCAGAGACAACAGTCAACATAGAGTGGTTGATTCAGATGTACAGGTTGATACAGATGTACAGTTTGATACAGATGTACAGGTTGATACAGATGTACAGGTTGATACAGATGTACAGATGTACAGGTTGATACAGATGTACAGGTTGATACAGATGTACAGTTTGATTCAGATGTACAGGTTGATACAGATGTACAGTTGGTTACAGATGTACAGTTTGATTCAGATAAGATAAGATAAGATAAGATAATCCTTTATTAGTCCCGCAGCGGGGAAATTTGCAGACTTACAACAGCGCAGAGTAAAGTGCACACAAGAGACATAGCAGAAGAAGACAAGCTAAAAATAAAATTAAAATTATTCCAGATGTACAGTTTGTTACAGATGTACAGTTTGATTCAGATGTACAGTTTGTTACAGATGTTAGTGTTAGGGTTAGGGTTAGGGTTCAGCAACTTTAACTTTGTTACAGCCCGTTCACGCGACGACGGTTGTAGAAAAGCCCTGGGATGTACCGATGCACCGGACCTTGAACTACCTCCAATATAAAACCTGACTGCATTCATTTTTAGACGGGCAGAGCAACTGACGTTGTATAAAGACTGAGATAGACCACAAAGGGCGGAACGATTAGTGGTAAGGACTACTACGCTAGTCACCTGATTTGTTTGTCACCTGATCGTGACGTGAGTCTTTTCCTAAACCAACTCAATGGCTTGGTGCCTTAACCTTACTTCCTGTTAAGATGGAAGTTTATTTTGAAAAGACACTATGCATTATGTAACAAGTGTATACTGACACTCCGTCCCTCACACATCCAACACTCACGCCAGAGGGGAACGTAGAGCGTCATGGTTTGAGGAACAGGGACACTGACCAAGTTCGTCAGTATCTGATGAGTTGGGAATGAGGATGTATTGTGTAATATGTTCATCCTCATGTATCTGATGAGTTGGGAATGAGGATGTATTGTGTAATATGTTCATCCTCATGTATCTGATGAGTTGGGAATGAGGATGTATTGTGTAATATGTTCATCCTCATGTATCTGATGAGTTGGGAATGAGGATGTATTGTATCTGTGAGTTGGGAATATGTTTGTTGTGTAATATGTTCATCCTCATCCTCATGTATCTGATGAGTTGGGAATGAGGATGTATTGTTGTGTAATATGTTCATCCTCATGTATCTGATGAGTTATTGTGTGTAATATGTTCATCCTCATGATGTATTGTTGTATTGTGTAATATGTTCATCCTCATGTATCTGATGAGTTGGGAATGAGGATGTATTGTGTAATCATCTTCATGTATCTGATGAGTTGGGAATGAGGATGTATTGTGTAATATGTTCATCTTCATGTATCTGATGAGTTGGGAATGAGGATGTATTGTTGTGTAATATGTTCATCCTCATGTATCTGATGAGTTGGGAATGAGGATGTATTGTTGTGTAATATGTTCATCCTCATGTATCTGATGAGTTGGGAATGAGGATGTATTGTTGTGAGTTGGGAATATGTTCATCCTCAGGTCAGCCAATCAAAAACCAAAACAACGTAAAGTTTGTTTCACTCTACTTCTACTTAAATTAGACAGAATAATGAGAAGTTGTTCATCATAAACTGATTTGTGTTGATCCAACACTGAAAAAATAAAACTCCGTTCCAGTTTGCCCCAGTTGATCCAGTCCAGTTTTTGTCTCTCTCCTCCCGCCCTGGAGATGTTGACACCATGGTTGAGACTGGCTGCAGCCTGCAGCAGCACCCTCACTCAGCTCTCACTGTTACAAACTTTAGTACTGTCATCATGCACAACTAACACATCCTGAGCATACAGAGCACCTCATAGAACAGGAGTGGACCCATTCAGACCCACTGAAGGGTTGTTGTTATTCAGGTATGTGATAACTAATGCATGCTGAAGAACTGATGCATGTTTTCATTCACACTATTATCATCTCTGTTTACTGCTTTATCCAGTATAGAGTAACTGAACACTGATGTGTTGCTGCTGCTTAAGATCACAAAGAGAATGTACTGACTTCACATACTGTCCTTGTTTCACCTCGTTGTTACTCCAGATTGTCTTTTTAGTTAAGTCATTGACATTGTTGATGGTGGATGAATCATTTTTAGCAGTTTTGTGGTAAAACCTTTGGATTCGCTGCTTTTCTTTGGAGTCCTTTTGTTTTGACTCAATTTACACTCTAGAGTTTAGCAGTGTTAGTTTGAGATTTGTTTGTGTTTGACATGTTACGGCTTAAAATAATTTGCTGAGAAATCCACTGATGGAATGAATGGTTGTCTGTTTGCAGTTTATTGAGAACTCTTGTTGTGGAGGGTGTGAACTCAGCATGGATCGGATCTGATTGGTTGAAAGCTCAGAGCTGCAAACAGAAAGGGGGGGTGTTTGTACATGTGCATATGTGTGTGTGTTTTTAATGTTTGTATATTTGTATATATATTTCTATAATAACACTGATCTATCTTTACCCAGCAGCCATTTGGTCACCTGTTGGTTATTATTTATATTACGGCACCTTGGAACTGACACAAATGTATTTTACAAAACCAGGTGCATGTGTCATGTAACACTGCAAATAATGCAAATGTTAACATTCAGTAACACATAGTGACATGTAATTCTACAAACATAACATGATCTGTTGTACTCTGATATTTAACTCCTTTAAAAGCACCGATAACACAACGTAAAAACACTCCATAACGAGTCTAAGTCCTGCATTGTGAATCCTACTTAAGTAAAAATACACAAGTATTAAGCAGAAAGACTGCGGTTTGATCCCGCTCTTCTCCAGTTTGCATCTAGAGTGAATCAGCATTTACATTACATTACAGTCATTTTTTTTTTTAGCAGATGCTTTTATCAAAGCGACTTACAGGAAGTAGTATGTTACATATCATTCCCACCCATTCACACACTGATGACAGGCTACCATGCAGAGTGCCACCATCAGACTCTAACTAACATTCATCATCAGTCCACACCGATCATAAGCCTTCAGAGACAACTTGGGGTTAGAGTGTCTTGCCCAAA
>NW_026549840.1:0-15000 GCF_027596085.1 Anoplopoma fimbria | reverse complement strand
ATCACAGGAAGAACCTAGAGACTCGGGGGTAGTACCATTGGAAAGGCCGTGCCCTACTTACTATAGATGTACGTTAGAAAAAAGTTTGTAGGATCTTCAGAAAAAATGTTATTCAAAAAGGCGTCTTGATCCTTTTTCATTTTTTGCCCGTTTCACCCCCTTCCCGAAGTCCTACAGACTCGGGGTCGGTACCATTCGATCGGGCTTGGCCTAATTAGTGGGGGCTGAGACCGTTTCCAAGGCTCTACCACATTCGGAAGAGGGTGTATTTTCAAAAAGGATCAAGAATCTGTGGTTTTCATCCCTAACCCTAACCCTAACCCTAACCGCGGTGGACTCATTAGTGGGAGTACAGACCACTTACAAGACGGTAGGACCTTCATGAAAAAAGTAATTCACGAAAAACCAATATTTTCTTGGGTTTCGAACCATTCCCAAGGTCCTAGAGAGTCGGGGTTGGTACCATTCGATCGGACTTGGCCGAATTAGTGGACACGGAGACCATGTCCAAGTCTCTACCACCTTCAGAAAAAAAGTTATTCAAGAATATGTAATCCTCTCATGTGTAATCGTGGTTTTCATCCCTATTCCCTAACCCTAACCCTAACCCTAACCCTAAACCCTAACCCTAACCCTAACCCTAACCCTTCCCGATGTCCTACAGACTCGGGGTCGGTACCATTCGATCGGGCTTGGCCGAATTAGTGGGGGCGGACATCACTTCCAAGTCTCTACCACCTTCAGAAGAGGGTGTATTTTCAAAAAGGATCAAGAATCTGTGGTTTTCATCCTTTATCCTAACCCTAACCCTAACCCTAACCCCTAACCCTAACCCATAGGGAGTCTATGGCAGCTATATCAAAGGAAGGTCCTAGAGACTCAGGGGTGGTACCAATCGATCCGTAATGGCCCAATTAGTGCATGTTAAGACCACTTACAAGACTGTACGACCTTCAGAACGGACTCTATTCCCGAAAGTCTAACGAAAAACACAGGCAAATTTTTGCAAAAAATTAACATAGGGAGTCTATGGCAGCTATATCACAGGAAGGTCCTAGAGAATCGGGGATGGTACCATTGGAAAGCCCGTGCTCTAGTTACTATAGATGTACACTACAACCAAGTATGTAGGACCTTAAGAAAAAATGTTATTCAAAAAAAGATCTTGATCCGTTTTCATTTTTTGCCCATTTCACCCCTTCCCGAGGTCCTAGAGTCTCGGGATGGTACCATTCGATCGGGCTTGGCCTAATTACTATGGTGACAAACTTGCTACACATGGGCCCTGACATTAGACAAGCACGCACCCTAAATTTCGACACGACCAGATACTGACTTAGTGACTGAATTATAATATTTTTGGCTAGTTATTTTTCTTCATTTTTAATAGTTTGGTTTAAAACTAAACTAGTGTCAAAATGTTAAAATGTGCCTCACTTTCCTTTTCTTCATAATTTCTCTTGTAAAACATTTTAACTTTAGTCTTGTATTATTAGCATTATTGTTATTAAGTCTAGTGATAGTACTAGAACACACTATATATTTTAATTATCATCAGAATGGAAGTGGGTTATAATGTTCCTGTAAAAACAACAGGATAGTCAGTGTCAGCATTTATCACGTTGCTCACGAATGTTGGGTGTGTCACTGCTACGTGCAGCTCAGCACACACACACACACACACGCACACGCACACTGAGGCTGGGTTATTAATCAGTAAGGGATTGATTGGCCAACAGGCTGCTCTTTGTCACCATCACACAGTTACTACACAGAACTGCAGTATATTCAACACTACATGCAGGAGTACTGTGACATATTAATTGGATGCAAACTGTAAAAACCTGAATGTCGCTGGACAAAAACTGCTGAGAAGTACTAAAATACTTTCATTTAACTAAACATCGTATGGTATTTCTATAGAGTTGCTGATTTTTTTAAGTTAGTGCCATGAAGTATCATGAAAGTATTAGAAGTATTATGAAAATCTGTCTTTATGCGTATAATTCAGATTATCACATTTTATGAAGACATGAATGTTCAAGAAATACTACAGAAGATGGGAGTTTTGAATGTCCTCAAACTGTATACGACACAATATGCAATACTCTGTGTACTTTGGGGTGGACATATTGTAACACTATATGCACTACTTTGTGTCCTTAGTGGTATGTATACTGTAACTCTACATGCAGTACTGTGTGTACTTAGTGGTATGTATACTTAGTAACTCTACATGCAGTACTGTGTGTACTTAGTGGTATGTATACTGTAACTCTACATGCAGTACTGTGTGTACTTAGTGGTATGTATACTGTAACTCTACATGCAGTACTGTGTGTATACTTAGTGGTATGTATACTGTAACTCTACATGCAGTACTGTGTGTACTTAGTGGTAGGTATACTGTAACTCTACATGCAGTACTGTGTGTACTTTGTGGTAGGTATACTGTAATACTATATGCAGGACTCTGTGTACTTAGTGTGAATCATCCTGCAGCTGATTACTCCTCACTGTCAAAGACAAACTTGTGAAAAAAACATGCATTTACCAATAAATAGGCTTCACTGTAGAAATATTATAGAATTATAATGGGAGTGTTTCAGAAACCTTATAGGAATATTGTAGGACAATAATAGGATATTATAGCAGTTTTGCTTGGTTACTACAGGAATATTCTAGAAGTATTAAAGGACTATCCCAGGAGTATTATATGAGTGTTATAGTAGTATTAAATAAAATATGAATATTAAAGGAGTACTGCAGGAAGTAGTATTCCAGGTTTTTTATAATACTATCATAGTAGTAGTAGTAGTATAGGAGTATAACAGTATTATTATTGGAGTAGTATTTCAGGAGTGTTGCTGGGTTATTATAGGAATGTGGTGTACTGTATTCACTGACAGTTATGTTCAGTGTTTGAGTGCACAAAGTCAGTAAACAACAGACCTCAGTGAGGGTGTGTTCCTGCATGGCTGCACTCCACCAATCAGCATCAAGCTCTTCCCCACGTGGTTCTCTTGTTTACTATGAATCCAAAGACCAACTGCAAGGGCTGCTGGGAAAACCCGAAGCGGATCAGCTGGTCAGATGTCCGGAGTCCCTGCAGAGACAACAGTCAACATAGAGTGGTTGATTCAGATGTACAGGTTGATACAGATGTACAGTTTGATACAGATGTACAGGTTGATACAGATGTACAGGTTGATACAGATGTACAGGTTGATACAGATGTACAGTTTGATTCAGATGTACAGGTTGATACAGATGTACAGGTTGATACAGATGTACAGGTTGATACAGATGTACAGTTTGATTCAGATGTTTGATACAGATGTACAGTTGGTTACAGATGTACAGTTTGATTCAGATAAGATAAGATAAGATAAGATAATCCTTTATTAGTCCCGCAGCGGGAAATTTGCAGACTTACAACAGCGCAGAGTAAAGTGCACACAAGAGACATAGCAGAAGAAGACAAGCTAAAAGAAAACAAAATTAAAAATAAAAATTAAAATTATTCCAGATGTACAGTTTGTTACAGATGTACAGTTTGATTCAGATGTACAGTTTGATTACAGATGTTAGTGTTAGGGTTAGGGTTAGGGTTCAGCAACTTTAACTTTGTTACAGCCCGTTCACGCGACGACGGTTGTAGAAAAGCCCTGGGATGTACCGATGCACCGGACCTTGAACTACCTCCAATATAAAACCTGACTGCATTCATTTTTAGACGGGCAGAGCAACTGACGTTGTATAAAGACTGAGATAGACCACAAAGGGCGGAACGATTAGTGGTAAGGACTACTACGCTAGTCACCTGATTTGTTTGTCACCTGATCGTGACGTGAGTCTTTTCCTAAACCAACTCAATGGCTTGGTGCCTTAACCTTACTTCCTGTTAAGATGGAAGTTTATTTTGAAAAGACACTATGCATTATGTAACAAGTGTATACTGACACTCCGTCCCTCACACATCCAACACTCACGCCAGAGGGGAACGTAGAGCGTCATGGTTTGAGGAACAGGGACACTGACCAAGCGTCAGTATCTGATGAGTTGGGAATGAGGATGTATTGTGTAATATGTTCATCCTCATGTATCTGATGAGTTGGGAATGAGGATGTATGTATCCTCATGTGAGTTGGGAATGAGGATGTATTGTTCATCCTCATGTATCTGATGAGTTGGGAATGAGGATGTATTGTGTAATATGTTCATCCTCATGTATCTGATGAGTTGGGAATGAGGATGTATTGTGTAATATGTTCATCCTCATGTATCTGATGAGTTGGGAATGAGGATGTATTGTTGTGTAATATGTTCATCTTCATGTATCTGATGAGTTGGGAATGAGGATGTATTGTTGTGTAATATGTTCATCCTCATGTATCTGATGAGTTGGGAATGAGGATGTATTGTTGTGTAATATGTTCATCCTCATGTATCTGATGAGTTGGGAATGAGGATGTATTGTGTAATATGTTCATCCTCATGTATCTGATGAGTTGGGAATGAGGATGTATTGTTGTGTAATATGTTCATCTTCATGTATCTGATGAGTTGGGAATGAGGATGTATTGTTGTGTAATATGTTCATCCTCATGTATCTGATGAGTTGGGAATGAGGATGTATTGTTGTGTAATATGTTCATCCTCATGTATCTGATGAGTTGGGAATGAGGATGTATTGTTGTGTAATATGTTCATCCTCATGTATCTGATGAGTTGGGAATGAGGATGTATTGTTGTGTAATATGTTCATCCTCAGGTCAGCCAATCAAAAACCAAAACAACGTAAAGTTTGTTTCACTCTACTTCTACTTAAATTAGACAGAATAATGAGAAGTTGTTCATCATAAACTGATTTGTGTTGATCCAACACTGAAAAAATAAAACTCCGTTCCAGTTTGCCCCAGTTGATCCAGTCCAGTTTTTGTCTCTCTCCTCCCGCCCTGGAGATGTTGACACCATGGTTGAGACTGGCTGCAGCCTGCAGCAGCACCCTCACTCAGCTCTCACTGTTACAAACTTTAGTACTGTCATCATGCACAACTAACACATCCTGAGCATACAGAGCACCTCATAGAACAGGAGTGGACCCATTCAGACCCACTGAAGGGTTGTTGTTATTCAGGTATGTGATAACTAATGCATGCTGAAGAACTGATGCATGTTTTCATTCACACTATTATCATCTCTGTTTACTGCTTTATCCAGTATAGAGTAACTGAACACTGATGTGTTGCTGCTGCTTAAGATCACAAAGAGAATGTACTGACTTCACATACTGTCCTTGTTTCACCTCGTTGTTACTCCAGATTGTCTTTTTAGTTAAGTCATTGACATTGTTGATGGTGGATGAATCATTTTTAGCAGTTTTGCGGTAAAACCTTTGGATTCGCTGCTTTTCTTTGGAGTCCTTTTGTTTTGACTCAATTTACACTCTAGAGTTTAGCAGTGTTAGTTTGAGATTTGTTTGTGTTTGACATGTTACGGCTTAAAATAATTTGCTGAGAAATCCACTGATGGAATGAATGGTTGTCTGTTTGCAGTTTATTGAGAACTCTTGTTGTGGAGGGTGTGAACTCAGCATGGATCGGATCTGATTGGTTGAAAGCTCAGAGCTGCAAACAGAAAGGGGGGGTGTTTGTACATGTGCATATGTGTGTGTGTGTTTTAATGTTTGTATATTTGTATATATATTTCTATAATAACACTGATCTATCTTTACCCAGCAGCCATTTGGTCACCTGTTGGTTATTATTTATATTACGGCACCTTGGAACTGACACAAATGTATTTTACAAAACCAGGTGCATGTGTCATGTAACACTGCAAATAATGCAAATGTTAACATTCAGTAACACATAGTGACATGTAATTCTACAAACATAACATGATCTGTTGTACTCTGATATTTAACTCCTTTAAAAGCACCGATAACACAACGTAAAAACACTCCATAACGAGTCTAAGTCCTGCATTGTGAATCCTACTTAAGTAAAAATACACAAGTATTAAGCAGAAAGACTGCGGTTTGATCCCCGCCTTCTCCAGTTTGCATCTAGAGTGAATCAGCATTTACATTACATTACAGTCATTTTTTTTTTAGCAGACGCTTTTATCCAAAGCGACTTACAGTCAGTAGTATGTTACATATCATTCACCCATTCACACACTGATGACAGGCTACCATCAAGGTGCCACCATCAGACTCTAACTAACATTCATCATCCAGTCCACACCGATGGCCTTCAGGAGCAACTTGGGGTTAAGTGTCTTGCCCAAGGACACATCGACTGCCGAAGCCGGGTATCGAACCACCGACCCTCTGATTGGAGAACTACCTTGCTCTCCACTAAGCCACAGCCGCCCTTGTGCGGATCCAATTTACATTGGATCCTGATGGGCAGGTTGGCACCTTCTATGGCAGCATCTGCCAGCAGTGCATGAATGTGTGTGTGACTGTTGATAAGTAGTGTACAACGCTCAGCCAGCCCATACATAGATCATTAATACTGGTATAATACTTTGAACTACTTTATACAGATGGGTCCCATCCAAAGATATACATATACACACACACACACACACACACACACACACACACACACACACACACACACATATACATACATACACACACACACACACACACACACACACACACACACACACACACACACATACACACACATCTTTTGTACAGACATTAAAACAAGGAATCGTTTATTTTACTTTTCAGTATGTGTAAACTCATGAGTCACTGATTAATACAAAATCTTGAATGTGTGTGTGTGGTGTTTGGCATCTTGTTTCATCATGTTGCCACGGTGACACAGTTTAGTAATGAAAGTGTTGTAATAACGATCAGTGTTGGCAGATACAACGTGATAAAGAAGTATTGATTAACAGTTGGGCCCTTCTGTTCCGTTCCTTTAAATCCTCTCAGTCACACACACACACACACACACACACACACACACACACACACACACACACACACACACACACACACACACACACACACACACACACACACACACACACATACACACACACACACACACACACACACACACACACACACACACACACACACACACACACACACACACACACACACACACACACACTCACACACACAGCGGCCTGACTGTAAATGACATTGCAGCCTGTGAGTCACTGGGATTTCACTCAGATGTGTGAAACTACGTGCAGACATGACCGTCAGCTGAGCTGAACTCTACAGGCCATGTTGCATCATGGGAAATATACAGTGAACATCAAAAACTAGGAAGTATTGAAAGCTGTCACAAAATGCCTGTCAGATGAGTGATCTTCACTTGTTCTTTTATCCAATATTTCCAGATTTCAATAGCATTCTTCTTCAATTCTAGACTGTAATTCTGCTCATTTCGATGAAGTCCTATAAAAAAACATAGAAAAACAACTATAATGTTGTAACTGGGACCACAAAGATGAGGTATCGTAATGCGCCAAAGCCTAGAATTGTAAATGATGAAGAAAGTGCAAAAACATTATGCATACTGATCATCTCATGGACCATCACACTCAAAAATAATACATTTACAACAGTTGGTAACATGCAATACAAATAATGTAACATATCTTTGTTAGTTTGAAAAGCACACTCAATGATCATTGAAGTTGCATTAGAAGAAAGGACATCACCTCACCCCTGGCAAGACTTTTGATGGATTGTGGACATAAAAACAAAGATTTAAAAAAGGTTTTTTAAAAAGAGAACCGAGTCACAGAGGTTGTGATGTTGAGTGTCTCCAGACGGAGGTGTGTGAAGTTATGTCACCTCAGTCAGCGCCGTTTGACTAACTGTATCAGTAGATACGACTACGAGCAAACCTCTTTAGCCTGCTGGCTGCATTAGCTGCTACTACCATATCACAACACAATCTTCTAACAAGCTGTTGGCCAGTCCAGTTGCATTGTGGGTAATGTAGGCACCAGTGAAGAATTCCTTATGGGCCATGAGGTGTGAATAAAGAGACAATATCTCTGCTTCCGCTGCATGACTTTGGTCCTGAACATCCATCCATCATGGGTCTGACCGTGTAGATAAATCAGTGGAGAGCTCTTGTAAAGGAGTCCAGGGTGAAATCATTCGAACCATTTGATCACTTGATCATTTGATCATTTGATCATTTGATCATTTGATCATTTGATCTCTGCTTGTATTTCAGATTCAGACAGACATGTTACCAAAGACACGTCTGGGGAAGCGGTCTCCGCTCGGAGCTTTGGTGAGCTCCACCTGCCTTCAAGCGGGTACACAAACAGGCCAGGAGACGGGTGAGACCGGCGTCACCATGGCAACAGCGCCAGGACAACAGGCGACCAGTAGACTCAAAGGTCATCCTATGCTAAAGGTGAGAGCAGGAAACATTATTTTGACAGCGTTTATCAACCTCTAGCTACATTAATGCTGTCAAAGCTTCACAATGTTGTAGTAACGAGTGTCCACATTGTTATGTCCAGTCCAGCAGTAAATACACATTTTCTTTAGAATAAGGACAGAAAACGCCAGAATAATCTTTCAGGTCACAAAAGTGACGAAAGCAATGCCCTGTGGGAAAAAACACTGTCTCAGATGAAAATATGTTTGGAACGTTGCCTTGATTGACAGGCGTATCGGCCTATCACGTGTCTCTTAGGTGTATTTTCAGTGTGGGGGAAGTGAGTCTTCAGGTGTGGTGGATCAGCTGGACGTCATGCAGACCAATGTTTCGGTCTGGTCTTCATCTCATCCCTCCTCCTCCTTGGTTCCTCCGTCCTGCATCAGATCTGTCTCATCCTGCATCGAAGTCCCAAGAAGGTCAGACATCTTCTCCGTCTCTGTGTTTTCTTTGATTCTTATTCTTATATTTCATTTTCATTGGAAAAGTGAAATTAATGTAAACTTGTCTGGTCCTGCAGCCAGAGGAGTCCAGAGGAGGTGGACATGGACGAGCTGATGGCAGCGATGGTTCTCAGCAGTTTGTCCTGCAGCCCTTTGCTGCACAGCCCCGCCCACCTGGACCCAACAGGTACAAAAACAACGTGTTTTATATATTTAGATATCTAACGCTGTGACTCTGTGGACACAGTTTATGTCAGTTGTCACTGGATGAACATAATACCTATGATGTAAAAGAATCATGGGGAAGTTGCAGAATGTAGTTTGAAAAGAGTTTTTTTTAAATAGGCTGTTATAGTGAACGTGTTTAACAGCATTTAAGTCTTTAAGTCTACTACACTTCTTGAAGTATCTAAAATAAAAACATGAATGCTGTAGATAGATGTCTAACATTTAAAATACACTGTATCATTATCTTTAAATCACCAAACACATTATAACATTATATCAACTTTATTTTTTCATCTTCAGCTACAGCCTAATACACATTCAGATTACACCACTTCGTGGTATCTGATACATAAATGGACAACACTGAAAAAAACTTAATTGTATTAAGTTATTGACAATTTCCCCACTCTGACTCTCTGAGGAAAAGTCTCTCCCCCAAAAATATCCTTTAACAGTAAAGAAGATCTAAACCTCAGGGATGGACATATAAAAGAATTACAACATATCAATCCATATGACAGAAATGATTAATATGATGACAGCAGCAATGAACAGCATGAATAAAAGATGAATAATAATAGAAGAGAATATAATTAATAATGATAATACCATCAGTAATAATATTAGAAATGTGCCTTATAAGAATAACAGCAGCAGTCTTCAGGATGTACTGAATGTCTAACTGGATGTGTGTTTCAGCTCCTCAGATGGACTGTGGAGGTCCTGAGCTCTAGGGTTATGTTAGATTCAGTCTTCAGGATGTACTGAATGTCTAACTGGATGTGTGTTTCAGCTCCTCAGAGGGACAGTGGCGGCGGCGAGCTCTCTGACAGCGGCAGCAGCGGCTACTGGAGCGTCGGCCTCTGCAACGGAAGCCCCGCCCACTCTCCATCAATCGCAGAGCCCGATCTGAGCCCAGCCTCGCCATCCGATGAAGGTCTGGACATGGAGTTGGAGCAGGTGCTGTTCGACGAGCCGGTGCCACGGAGACGGCGGGTGAGCAGGTGTTACAGCTGTCATAGGACAAGTAAAGCACTGACTCACAGACAGTGAGTGATGACCTGTGTTTCCTCCACCAGAACTCAGTCAAGGCGGCCTACAGGTGTTTGTGGCCGAGCTGTGGGAAGGTGCTGACATCAGTGGTGGGAATAAAACGTCACATCCGGACCACTCACCTGTGGTAAGACTCACCTCTCTCTGATTCTCTAATTGTAATATATTTATTACAGATTTTATTCTGCTTAAAATGCTTAAAATATTCTCCAAACCGCTGCTTGATAACATGAATCTATAAATATGATTTAGGTTTCTCTGTTATGATGTGACTGACCTCTGACCTCTGACCTCTCAGCCGTGGCAGCGAACACGAGCGTTGTTCCCGCAGCGAGGAGGACTTTTATTACACCGAGGTGAACCAGTGGGACCAGCAGCAGTCTCCTCCTCATCCTCTCATCTTCGGCCCCGCCCCTTCTCACCTCCCAGCCCTCCCCCTCCCTCGCCTCCGTCTCCCCCTCCTCCAGCCTGCAGTCGCTCCGCCCCCTCCTCCGACAGCTTCATGCAAGTCCAATCAGAGCACTGCTACCAGGTAGGGCAGGGCTTATCAACAGGGATTGACGTTTATCGTGTGTAAGATGCATCGTTTTATTATTTAAAAAACACAAACTACACACTATTGTATTCAATAGTAATTCAGTCAAAATAAAACAAAGTCAATTAATCTTTTTATTTTGTATTGCCTTAAACTTTTGATTTTATATGTTATCATCTAAATTGTTCTTGTTTTACAGAGCATATGTGTTGTTTTGATATATTTGTTGTATTGAAATTAAGGTAAATTAAAATGTCATGTTTGAACTGATAAGTGATTTTATACAAGGTGGACAGTGGGCAAAATTAATTTGTTGGAATAAAGTGGCTTTTGGTTTTCTCTCACGTGTTTTTAAATTTAATTTACTGTTTTTTCATTGCATGTTTGACCAATCATGGATAGTTACACAGTTCAAACTGCCAATATTGTTCCTGTTCCCTTGTGTAATCAACATAAAGCAGATTAAGTAAATGTGTGTGTGATATTTTGTATTTCTTTAGGCTCCACCTCTCCGTCATGTGACATCAGCAGTAACTTTGAGCACCTGTCATTGGACGGCCCCGCTCACCAGCAGCCTCAGCCAGGTGAGTCCTTAAAGCAGCAATAAACGACTTCCAGATCATTAATATTAAATCAATCATTCAGTTATAGAGGAGTAAAGTGTCCCTGATGACAGAATGAAGTCTCTCTATGTGTTCCATGTAATTCAATTCAATTAAATTCAGTTTATTTTGTATAGCCCAAAATCACAAATTATCCTCAGAGGGCTTTACAATCTGTACACATGCGACATCCTCTGTCCTTAGACCCTCACCTCCTCTGTCCTTAGACCCTCACCTCCTCTGTCCTTAGACCCTCACCTCCTCTGTCCTTATACCCTCACATCCTCTGTCCTTAGACCCTCACCTCCTCTGTCCTTAGACCCTCACATCCTCTGTCCTTATACCCTCACATCCTCTGTCCTTAGACCCTCACATCCTCTGTCCTTAGACCCTCACCTCCTCTGTCCTTAGACCCTCACCTCCTCTGTCCTTAGACCCTCACATCGGCACAGGAAAAACCCTTTAACAGAGAGAAAAAAGTACCTCTGGGAGAACGACAGAGGAGGGATCCTTCTCCCAGGATGGACAGAATGCAATAGATGTCATGTGACCAGATAGAACAACATAACAGAGATACAACACATTCAATGTATATGACATAAATGATTCATATAATCACAGTAGTAAGCAGAGTAACGAAGGAAACATTAAGACTACTGATAAAAGCATCAATGACTATAGTAGAATTATAATAATGAAATAGGGAATAGTATTAGTAATGTGACTAATAATAATAATGGTAGTAGCAGTGGGTGTCAGCCGGGTCACAGCAGGAGGCACGACCATGGTCCAGGGACCACTACGATTCATGGAAACCTCCAAGGCGAGAAAGCAAAAAGGGCTTCAGGGTGGAATCAAAGCTAATATGCGTAATGGTACAGGTAATAGTAATAGTAATGTGACTAATAATAATAATGGTAGTAGCAGTCGGTGTCAGCAGGGCCACAGCAGGAGGCACGATCACAGTCCAGGTACAGCCACGATTTATGGAAACCTGCGAGGCGAGAAAGCACAAAGAGTCCAGGGTAGAAGCAAAGTCAATAAGCGTAATAGTACAGGGAATAATAATAGTAATGTGACTAATAATAATAGTGGTAGTAGTCAGCAGTATGTATAATAGCGGCCGGCCATGTGCCATTTAGTGCGTGTGAGCGTGACATTTAGTGCGTTTGAGCATGCCTTTTAGTGAGTGTGAGCGTGACATTTAGTGCGTGTGTGCGTGACATTTAGTGAGTGTGAGCGTGCCTTTTAGTGCATGTGAGCTTTCCCCTGCACTTTTCTATATTAGGTTAGACTTTAGATATTTTACTAACTACTGTGAATTTCCTTCCCCTCCCCCCCATCCCAGGCACATAAACATAGACACACCTCTAATTCAGTTCTGTTCTCTCTCAGTCTGGATCCTGGACAGCAGGCTATTGTGTATTTACTCCAGCAGCCCAGAGAAGCTGTTCAAACTGGTTTTATGGAGCTTGTGTGCTCCTCCCTGATGGTTCACATTCAACAGGAAAATCCCCTCTTGGGTGGTTTGTGGTCACGTTTTCCATCAATCTGCCCTGGTGCAGTGCTGCCACCTGCAGGCTGATAGAGGCATCTGCAGAATGCTATTAAAACCCGAGGGGACAAACAAAGATGTTAACAGCAGCAGCAGAATGAGGATGAAAAAGAGAGGAGGGACTCTTTGTCTCTGCTTGAATATGAATATATTATTCAAAACCTCAAGACGGAATAGAGAGGAAACTAGCATCACACAGATCAGCACACTGACTCCACTTCCTCTTTCTCCTCAGGGTCCGGCTGTTCGAGTCGGAGAGCAGTGGCTTTATCAGAGCGCCCCCTGCAGGTCAGTATTTACTCATCCTGCTGTGGTGGATTTAACCTTTCCATGTCCTCATAGCAGTTAGTAATCGTAAGTTAGTGTAAATATAAGTAATGTACATTTTATCATATATCCATATACATATAGACATCCATGTAACAGCTGTCTGTGTCCACATAGACATGATATATACATATAGACATCCAGTGTAACAGCTGTCTGTGTCCACATAGACATCACATATACATATAGACATCCAGTGTAACAGCTGTCTGTGTCCACATAGACATCACATATACATCCAGTGTAACAGCTGTCTGTGTCCAGACATCACACAGGCTAGAATGATGACAGATATCCAGTGTAACAGCTGTGTAGCCGTCCAGTGCAACAGCTGTGCTGTAGTCCACATAGACATGACATATACGCACAGAACATCCGGTGTAACAGTCCGTCTGCGTCCACATCCACATGCACACATACACATAGACATCCGGTGTACAACAAGCTGTCTGTGTCCACATATAGACATCACATATACATACAGACCATCCAGTGTAACTGGCACATGTACTGCCTCCACATAGGCATCTACACTGCCTGGACATCAGTGTAACGGCTATCAGTTGCTAGACATGACATACCTTACTCGAAACATGGTAACAGCTCGTCACGTCATGGGCATCGGTGTATGCAGACATCAGCGCAATGTCGCGCCTAGATCTGCGATCGCATACTGCATAGACATCCAGATGCAACGCTGTCTGGCATGTCCACATGAGACCATCACGCTCATACCGCCGCAGACATCCAGCGGTGCTGGCAGCTGTCTGGCTAGTCACACATGGAACATCACATATACGTATAGACATCCGGTGCAACAGCTGTCCGTGTCCACATAGGACACTGAGCATGCGCATAATCTGGAGCATCCAGCTGTAACAGCGTCCCCACGTGATGCCTGACACGTACACATATAGACGTCCATAGACGTCGTTGCAACATGCCTGTCTGTAGTCCACATGAGACGCTGGCATCTGCCATATAGGCGCTCAGTGCTGCTTGTGTCTGTGTGTCCCACATCGAACGCGGCATATACATATAGACGCATCCAGTGTAACAAGCGGCACGTCCGCGTCGTAGACATCACGCATGCCATACTGGAGCATCCAGTTGTAACAGCTGTCTTTGTGTCCACATAGACATCACGCTACGCATGTAGACCATCCGGTGCACCGGCGGCTGTCCTGGTGTCCCGCATAGACATCACCATATACCATCCTGAGACCTCCCAGTGTAACGGCTGTCACCGTCCACATCGGCACGCAGACATCATACACATATGGGCATCCAGTGTAACAGCTGTCTGTGTCCCTGGAGCGTGACATACGCGCCACATGTGAACATCCGGTCTTAACGGCTGTCTGTGTCGCAAACGTCATATGCAGCATGAACTGTCGATGTAACGGCTGTGCCTGTATTACATGAACATCCGCATACCTGCACTATGGGCATCGAATGGCAACGGCACAACATGTGGTGATGCATGAACATCGCATTGTATGTTCATCCGGTGTAACGGCTGTGCAACCGTCCACATAGAACATGAACGTATACTGCCGCCGATGTCCAGTGTGGCAGCCAACTCGCCGTACCACATGAACATGCGTCTTATACCATATGGGCATCGGTGCCAACGGCTGTGTGCGTCGCATGGAACATGACTTATATGCATATAGACATCCAGTGTAACAGCTGTCTGTGTCCACATGAACATCACACTATACATATAGGCAAACCATTGTAACAGCATTTGTCTGTGTCCACACCAGAACATCCACATATACATATAAGACATCCAGTGTAACAGCTCCTCTCT
>NW_026549839.1:0-569 GCF_027596085.1 Anoplopoma fimbria | reverse complement strand
CGCACACAAAATGTATGGTCACATTTTTGTTTATTTGATTAATATATGATGTAATGTACTGTTAGTTAAAATATTCAATGAAATAGAATAATCTATTATACTAACTTCCTCAGAAGTATATTTCACCCTATGGCCAATAGGTGGCAGTGCAGCGCTGTGGTTTAGTGATGTGCGCGCGCAACGTCTTCCCATAGCCCGGAAAACTACTCAATGAAGACGCCTACAGAACTGCCTGCTTCTTCATTTATTCCTGTTTTCACAGGTTAGTAATATATGTAAATACAAAATAAACACGATTTAAATAGAGACCAATGTTTATAGAACAATTGTTAAAATTTGTGTTTCATGTATTTGTTTAGAAGCAACGTGAGTTCGGTATTAAGACTGACTGTCGGATGCTAACGTTAGCTTAGCTAAATGATAGAATAGCAGTACATTCCCCTGGGTTTTCTGGCTCCTGCACATCATAATATTTGTAAATAATGAAGTGATATAAATCTGTATGTTCAATGAGTTGTGTCACACTGAGTATGTTGGTTAAATGTGACCGAAAGATGTGTATTAAGTGT
>NW_026549838.1:0-12500 GCF_027596085.1 Anoplopoma fimbria | reverse complement strand
AAACTGATTTTTTTTTTTCAACTCACAATTGTCTGAGAGCCATATGCCGTCACCGGAAGAGCCATATATGGCTCGCGAGCCATAGGTTCCCGACCGCTGCTTTAAACGAACAAAAAAAACACCTGAAACTTTCACTGACCTTTCTTGTTTCAACTACAGTTTTGTAGAAGTAAAGGTGTATATGTCAGCCTGCAAATACAAAGGGTGCAAAAAGTGGCTCCTGTATTCAAAAAACACTGCCATGTTTTACAAATTCAAGCGATCCATCCATCTTATATCCTGAATATATCAGTCTGAATTAATCAAAGGTGCATCATGTTCCTTTTCTTTAGATGATCCAATCTTGGCAATGCAAGGACTTTTCTTATCTGCATTAATCGGGAAACTTCAACACTGATTAAAAAATGTTTTGGGACTGTTAACAGAAGGCTTTTCTGTCCAACAAAAAGACAAAAGCATGTTTCTATAAGCCTTTTTGTTCCAGGTTAGGCCTATACAAAATATATCTATGTGTTGGAATATGTACACATAAACCACAAATCACTACTGGGACTGGTGGGAAGCTCTAATGGGTCAGGTTGACAGAGGACCATAACTTAACCCTGTTTTTATCAGCCACTACTTGCAAACATACCATCAATCCAATAAGACATCAAGTGAAGATAAGTTTGACCTATATTTCTATATACTGAGGATTTAATTGTACTGGAAATGTAGAGAAAAAGAAAATTGTCTCCTCTTTTCACCACAAGGAAGTGGGGAACTGTTTATGGCAAATGGGATTCTCTCAGTTAGAAGACACTATAAATACAGTAGGATGTCATATGTATTGCTCACTATTACCTGTTCCATCAGGGGAGTGTTTAAGTGTCTTGACTGCAGTCATAACCTTTTTTCGTCACAATTTATTACAGAATAAGAGAAGCACTTGGGAGTACTCAGACGGTTGCCAGGCAATATTAGCTGCCTGAGTCAGTGAGTTCATTTTCTTCCGTTGATACCAATTTATTGACCGCTCATTCCCAAAGATGGTCAATTCTCTTCCTGATTGGCAATTCATTCCCGGGTGTAATTCTGTGAAAGATTCACGGCGGCCAGCATATGATGCGCAAGATGTAGTGTCAGTCCACTTTTTCAGAGTTACACATGCAAATTGGTTTGTGTCAGCATTGCTGCCAAACTCCTGTTGCACATAATGAAGTCAGAGAGGACTAGTGTCTCATTTTTATGACTCAAAGTTCTACCCTCGCAGACAGAAAACACTCTGTCTCGACTTGATGAGATGTGAATTGCAATACAGCTGCACTTCTAGGTCAGGTCATGCAGAATATATTCAGGAAGTGAGAGTCAGCACATTCAATGATTACATATGTGATACATACAGCCTATTTGACAAGCTTGCCATCTTGTATTAGTAATTTTACATCTGCAAAAGGTTTTCAAAACCTGTTTTTTGTTGTTGTCTGTAATTGTATCTTTCATTTGAAAGAGAAACACTACTCTCAGCTACTTGTGTGATGCAGCAATTCCACTTTAAATTTAGGAATGCTTTAATTTAAAAAAAAAAAAAGTTTGATTTCTGTTATTCATTAGAAATAAATATTGTTTACACCCTTTGTATAGCAGGCTAAATAAAAAAAATCTGGCTTTCCCAGCTATCATACTATTGATAACTGTTTTTGTTGTAAAATGATACAGTTTGCAGTCTTCGGTGGACTCTTTTCATGCTTACTAATAGAGAATAGTACAACAAGAAAAGTTGAAAGCACACTTTTTCTCATGTAAATCTCTAATTTGCTACTCACAGACCCATGTACCCTTTCTATAAAAATGTCCTCAAACTAGGATCTGCCTCACACACATGCATGCATGCACACACGTGAGAGCTATCCATCCCCATTACAAACATTGACACATATCCAGCACCAGTCAATGGCCTGCTGACACAGATCAATAAGTTGTGCTTGCGGCTGTGGCTGCATATGTTTGGCTTGCGTACCACCCAGAGTCACTAGAGCAGAAAACTCCACCATCCCGCTTACATAATCCCATTTTAAATTACATCCCTAGCAGCATGTATGCATACATGTATTTGTGTGCGTGTCAACTTGAAAATCAACTTCATTGTGAAAATGCTTTTGCTATGGCAATTTATAGCAACAGGATGGTTTAGAGAGCATTGCAGACAGCTGAGAGCAATACAAAACAGTGTCCCTTGTTTGACAGAGAAGCTCTTTGTGGCACCCAGGTGGGTTTAGACTGTAAACTCGAGCACAGCTGCTGCAAAATCTTTGACTTTGATGTTGTTGGTTCCAGCAAGCTGCTCCAGCCTGCTGTCTGCCAGATACAGTAAGTGATGTATTCATAAGGTATGGGGCGTGCGGGTCCAATGCCCCTCAGGTACAGCTCATAGTTTAACTTCACCCATAAGACATTCATATCTGTTTGCAATTGAGCACGAGCAGTCTCTAGATATACTTTATTCATGTAGCTGGTAGCAGCACTGTGCCGGCGCTGAAAAATGAATGAGACATTTGGAGAGACCTTCCTCTGAATCAACATTTCCCCTGCGAGTGTGGGCCTCTATTCCCTATAAGACAGGACAAGGACAGGGAAAGAAGCGGTTTGGCTTCTCCGTGTGTGTCTATTTTACACAAACCACATTACACCAGCATCGCTCAGTTCATCAAGGTCTACACAGCAGCTCAGGGCGCACCGTGTGGCATAGCATCCTGCTCTAATCAAGAAGATTACCAGAGGCCACCTCAGCCTGAAGAGTAATGCTGACAGGTAAGCTTGTTAAGTCTTACCTGAACTGCTTCATAGACCCCTGGAAGGAAAAGTTTTACTCACTTCCACTCTTTCACAAGTCAGGTCAAAGGAAGGGTATTTTTTTCCCTCTTTTATAGCTATATTCAAACAGGACTTTCATAACTATTTGGCCATACTTACATATAAACCAAACAGTGTTCTACAACAGTGCTTCCCAACCTGGAGGTCATGAGCAATGTAAGGTGTCACAAATGTTTGTTGGGACAGGAAAGAAGAAAAACAATGTTTTGTTACTCAATTTCAGATCCCATTTTTTCCTGGCATTTCTGTAATCCTTTCTTCTACTTTTTTATGAAGTACTGGATAGTACTTTGACTGATTCAGGCCTCTTTCACTTGTTAAAAGTTAAAAGTAGAAAAAAAAATCACTCTTTGGTTAAAACTGCTTGTGTGCATGTGAAGAGGGGTAAAAGTTTGTGCTTGCAGTAAGGGATTATCGGCAAAAAAAAGATTTTTCATTAAAACTAGTCATATTCAGGTCACTGAGCATCACATAACACTGTGACCCTTTACAGGAAGGTTAGCAGCTTCATCATTTGGGTCCATTGCCAAGCATAAAAAGTGTTTGCCCATTACGTGATCAATAATAGTCTGTTTGCACATTTTGCCTACAGCTTTCTGCATGCAGAGCCTCCCATAAAACACATGGTGGCAGCAGCACTCCACTGACAGGAGTGATTCAACTTGGGCCTCCTGGTTACTGTAATATCAACATTAATATTGGTTCAAATTCTTGTTTCCCTATTTTTAAGAAGAAAAAAAAAAACTTTATTGTCTTATTCATTGTGTTTTTATGAGGAGTTTTAACGTATTTCTATGATTTATGTCAAGCTCTTATAATTTGCCTGGTTCCCCGGAAATCAAATTTATGGAGTTCGGCAAGGTGCGTGCGTGTTTGAGTGTTCTGTGCGTGTGTTGGCGTGTGCGCGTGCTCGTGTGTTCGACGTTCGGCAGTGTCGTTCTACGGTTCATTATGACGTCATAGAATATGTCGACGCAACAGTCAAGCCCTTACACTTGTTGATTTCTTTGGAGATGCATTTCATTACCTGATCTCTGAGTGAACACAGCTCAAGACTGATGGTAGAAGCTAAATCATTGTTACTATTACACATATGTAGAAGATAGAAATGTATGCCATAAATGAATCATATCTTTGGGAAATGTGTATTCAGACTATGTGAGAGATGTTTCTAATAATATTAGCATAATATTGTCCAATGTATGTTCAAGGGGTTTGACAAAACGTTAGAAATATCCTTCAAGAAATGAAATCCAGGCATGGAACATTTACTATATATATATATATAGTTTCTAGTTTTACAAAAATCCAGTCCCAAAACAATATTGCGCATAAGGTCTTGCACAGGTAGAAAGTTCCTTTAATCATATATTTACCTGGGTTACAACTCTTAGGCTGCAATGTAGCAATGATTGAATTTATACTAATTAAGAAAGGAGGATAAAGACCATTTTCAAATCTGATGCCATACTATTTAATAGGAACCAAAAGAAATACGATTTTCATCAGGTTTTTACAAAGAAATGGAAAATACAATCTCTGAAATATTAAAGAGCAAGTAGTTTATAGGACCATGTTGAAAATATACATCAGTCTATATTTCCACCTCAAATTATAATCACAAAAATGACAGTAGTTGAATCGACACATCTCTGACACCGTCTGTTTTTTGTCCCCTGTGAGTCTGCCGTTCAACAACACAACATTATAGACATGCACTAAGATCCTGCTAATAGTAGAAGTCTTATTATTATAAAAGTAACAGTCTAAAGTATGACATAACTTATTTCAGTGAGTAATTAATACCCTGCTCTGTTCTCTTGTTTGGTCTAGTCATGTCACGAAGAAGCTCTCGATTGGACACCGCAGGATACTACAACAGCGATGGAGATCCAACTATTTCATACAAGGAGACCCTGTACAGGTAAGCTGATGTTTGTGTTTGTGCCGCAGTCAGGCTTGTTGACAGTATGTTGCCTACACATTGTATAGATGTGTTTAACACAGTCACACTTTCTTCATTATGCATACTGAAAGCTTTCATTCTTTTGTCATTTTCATTACATCCAGGATTTTCAAAAGACGTAGGAACCCTTCTCAGAGCAGTAGAAGAGAGAGCACCGGCAACAGACACAGAAACAGCAACAGCAGCTTAATCAGCAACAGCAGCATCAACAGCAGCACAACATGCAACAGTAGCAGAATCAGCAACAGCAACAGAATCAGCAACAGCAACAGGAACAAAAACAGCGTCAGAAACAGCAACAGCAACAGCAACGAAAACTACGGCAGCTGCAGAAACAGTGACAGCAACAGCAACAAAAACAGCATCAGAATCGGCTACAGTAACAGCAACCAAAGTAGCGACAGTAAGAGAAACAGAGACA
The DNA here is from genome assembly GCF_027596085.1 of Anoplopoma fimbria. Taxonomy (NCBI): domain Eukaryota; kingdom Metazoa; phylum Chordata; class Actinopteri; order Perciformes; family Anoplopomatidae; genus Anoplopoma; species Anoplopoma fimbria. The sequence continues at coordinate 7,260 of NW_026549838.1, read as the reverse complement.
GCAGAGGCGCCACCATTTTCAACATAAAGACCACTGGCTTCCTCTTCTTCACACTCCTTCTGTGTTCTGGTAAGCAATCTCTCCTTCCACAATAAATCATATCTAGTTCATCAGCTTGTTAGTTTTACAGAGTGCCTGTCTTTTGATTTAAAACGTCCCTGACCTGTTTCTCCTATGCTTTGTTTCTCTTCATCCATTAGGATTTGCATACTTGATTCCTACTCTGAGCAGCAACTTTCTGGACTCATCAATCTCACCTAACAACACGAATACGGTATGACTCATTAAAGCAGCTTGGCTTTCTTTTTTACTTCTTTTACTTCTTTTTATTATTTCTATTTTACCTATGAACACATTCACTAGCCAAAGATGCTCTCACTTACATGTGACACACACATTGTTGTCTACATGTACCATTAAATTAATCTCCTGTCACTTGCAGGTCTTGAACACAGCATGTGAGGAGATGGCAGAGCAAATGAGAGCGCTGCAGGACGAGGTGCTGAGGTTGAAAAATAAGATCAACAACCTGCAACCGGCGGCTGACTATTTGCCCAACTTCGCTCTGAATTCAATGGGTGAGAAATCTAAATCACCCTGATCATTCTCATCTGTAACTCTCACATGTGTTTTTCAGTTTTGAAAGCGCTTTCTCACTTTATTTTTGTGTGTAGGAGCCTGCATTTCATCTCATCTGTCCTCAACAACGTACCAGACACAAGGCTGCTCTTTCTACGGGATACCGATCCGGAAGCTAACTGTCAACCCAAAAACTGTGATTCAGGTAGGAACCGCTAACACTAAAAGCATGGCAGTATGTGTTAAAGCTGTATGCTTTTATGGTTGGGATTGTTTGCCAACCATTTTGCCTATTTCGATACGCAACATACCATCATAACTCTTTTTTTATACTCTTTCTATCCTCAGGAAGCTCTCCCCTGGTTGTAGGACGCTGCTGGCCCTTTGCAGGTGGCCGTGGACACTTATTCATCAGCCTGTCCTACCAGGTCACCATCAGCCACGTGACACTGGGTCACATTTCAAAGAACTTGTCCCCAACTGGCACCATTCCCAGCGCCCCAAAAGAGTTTTCTGTCTTTGTAAGTCACACATTTTAAATCATTGTTACACTGCAGACATCCTGTTTATTTCAGTGTCACATTCACAGAGAACAGCAAGGTGTTAAACTATATCTATATCTTTCTCTCTTGCAGGGCATGAAAACTTCAGGCGACCAAGGAACCAAACTAGGAACCTTTCTTTATGATCAGGAGGGGGACTCAGTACAGACTTTCAAAATTCCTGTGAGCATTACATCATGCTAAAGAGTGGAACAGTTCATCTGTCTTATTTTCCATCCTCTTGTTTTTTTTTACTCTCTCTGTTCATTTCTAACAACTCTCAGAATCATAAAGAAGGGGTCTTCAGCTACGTGAGGCTGCAAGTTGAGAGCAACTGGGGACATCCTGACTACACCTGTCTGTACAACTTCAGGGTCCATGGAAAGCTGGCAGGAAATGAAGGAGCAGAAGGAATACCTTAATCTGAGAGCAGAGACAAGTAAATATGCACAGTTTAAAAAAAAAAAAATCTTGTTGTTTTGTCATCTTTTTTTAAATCATTTAGATTATTTAAAACATTCATAAAATATAATTATTCATCTTACAATAGCCCATTATTGATCATGTAACAACTCTAGCAAATAATTTAACATTTACTTATTGAATAACAAACAACATAAACAATGCTAGGTTCAGGTGACATAAAATAGAATATAAATTTATAGACAAGTCAAGTCAGTTATTGTAAATAATGAATGCGCTCTGATTTCCTGATTTTATAGCTCATGGTTTTCATTAAAAAGTTTAGTGGTAGACACATCAAACCACAAGACATATATGTGGAAAATGCTCAACTTTATTGAAAATAAACTTGTTGAATCCACATGATCCAAAACTTTTAATAGAGATAAGATATGATAATCCTGTATTAGTCCCGCAGTGCAGAAATTTGCATAAAAAGGAAATACCCTAGACATATCAAACTTTTATAAACATATCAACATTTCTTTTTGGAAAAGACGCTGTTCTATTTGAGGTGACAACAATTGCAACAGTTGCAGCATTTTTGTTTGAGTGACAATACAAGGATAACAAACAATTACTTCACAAGGACAAATAAAAACAGTGACTGCTTTGCGGAATACAAATTTTGAAGGTGAAGTCAGTGATTTGGCTTCTTGGTGAAAATGAGGCTGACTTAGAAGAAGAGGACTGTTCTCCATCTCCATCCGCTCAGTTAAACGAACAAATACTTTTATTTAGACTTTTCAAATTCAAATTAATTTTTTTATTTGACATGTTTTTGGCCTTGTTATTGCTGAGGCTTCCTTTTGAATAATCCTTTATTTTGATTGTATTATATTTTCAGAATATATGGTAATATACATATGTAGTATCTCAACAACAACAAATAAAACTATTTCAATTTAAATTCACTTTTTGTTTCACTGCATTCACATTTAACTTCATACTCTAATACTTATTTGTACTTTTTTGTAGGGACACATTCTCAATTAATAAATAGTTATATTTATAAATAATAATTAAAAGGTTATTCTCGCGATTTCTGAATTTAGCGGAAGTGATACAATTCCATATCCGGTTGAAGCGATGTTTACAATGCGGACGTCGGGCTGCTGATGCTAAGTGTGGAGAGAGAGAACCCTAACATGTGGAGAGATACATAGAGAGAACCCTAACCCAGTGTGGAGAGATACATAGAGAGAACCCTAACCCTGTGGAACCCATAGAGAGAACCCTAACCCTAACCCGGGCTGCTGATGCTAAGTGTGGAGAGATACACAGAGAAACCTTAACCCAGTGTGGAGAGATACATAGAGAGAACCCTAACCCTAACCCTAACCCGGGCTTTCTAATGCTAAGTGTGGAGAGATACATAGAGAGAACCCTAACCCTAACCCGGGCTTTCTAATGCTAAGTGTGGAGAGATACACAGTGTGGAGATAACCCTAACCCAGTGTGGAGAGATACACAGAGAGAACCCTAACCCTAACCCGGGCTGCTGATGCTAAGTGTGGAGAGATACATAGAGAGAACCCTAACCCTAACCCGGGCTGCTGATGCTAAGTGTGGAGAGATACACAGAGAGAACCCTAACCCATTCAAAGCGTACATTACCACCACTTCGCTCACCACAGATGGCGTCTCATGTCCCCATAACCGGCAGAGCTCCTCCGGCAGCCGCCAGCTCCGCTGCTCTCCGGGGGAAGAAACGTCCCGGTGACCGGCGGTGTCTGTCACCTAACCCTAACCCAGCAGCAAGAAGAAGAAGGGCCAGCTGACAACTGTACCAACCACACCGGCACAGGTAAGGAACAGGAATGATATAGTTACACTGTTTCTGTCATTACTGAAGATTACTCAGAATAACGTTATTGAGGATAACATATACAGTACCAGTCAAAAGTTTGGACACACCTTCTCATTCAATGTTTTTTCTTTATTTTTATTTTTTTCTACATTGTAGATTAATGTTGAATACATCCAAACTATGAAGGAACACATGTGGAATTATGTGGTAAACAAACAAATGCTCAACAAACCAGAATATGTTTGATATTTTAGATTCTTCAAAGTAGTTGAATTAGAAGGTGTGTCCAAACTTTTGACTGGTACTGTACACAGAGATTCAAAACTAAAGGTAGCCAAAAAACACTAATAAACTATATCAAACTATCTTGTTATTTACAAATATTCTGTGTAGTACAAGTATCAGTCTCATTACAGCTGCATGTCTGGACACTGACATTAAATAGTATCTCTGAGGTTCATGTTACAGTGTATTAAGCCACCTGTAGAATTTGTTAACATTCACAACACCTGTAAAACAAATATCTTAACATCAAATGTGACTACAGTTTGTCTGATGTTGTCTTTTTTTATCTGTTTCATCAGATAACAGCAGTGGAGTCGGTGGATGAGGTGAAGCCAGTGGCAACAGTCGACTGCAATCCTACGGCCATCACAGAGTCCACAGCAAAGCCTCCCCATTCAAAGACCCCGCATTTATGGTGAATGTCTGCGTCCAGTTGGGTTTTAAGTTTATCTGCTTCTGTAGCTTTTCCCTCAATTTCTCCCCCCCCCCCCCTTTTTTCCCCCTCTCTGAATATATCTGTAGCATTCTGGGATCGGTGGAGCAGCAGCAGGTAAAAAGAACAGGACCTGGAAGAATCTCAAACAGATCCTGGCTTTGGAGCGGACTTTACCCTGGAAGCTCAATGATCCCAACTGTGAGTTTTTATTTTTCTTCTATGTCTCTAACAAATAGGCTATATTTCTGTATTCTAAACTCAATGCCCAATCACATTTTTTACTATTTTAAAGCAAGAGTACATTTTACTATCTCAGTGACCTTATTCTACAAATGTCTAATCAGTAGTTCATTTTAAATCCTCGCTGTGTTCACAGACTACAGCATTGACGCCCCTCCTCCTTGAAGCCAACTAAGAAATACTCAGACATCTCTGGACTCCCTGTGAGTTATCACTTCACTGAAATCCTTATTGTACAATAAACAAAATTACTTTTAAGTCTCGGATAAAGATTACACTGAACACCCTTTCTTGTCTTTCCTCAGGCAAATTACACGGACCCACAGACGAAGCTACGCTTCACATCCTCCGAGGAGTTCTCCTACATACGCCTCCTCCCCACAGATGTTGTTACTGGCTACCTTGCCCTCCGAAAGGCAACATGCATCGTACCCTGACAGCTGAGCAAGGCTTGAAACCTGAAACAGGTTGAAACCAGAACTGAAATCATGTCAGTGTAGGAAGCTGTTGGACCAGCCAGGAGACCGAGAGCACAGGCTGCATGTGGTCGCGTGGACAAAGCCTGAGTCATTATTGTTGCTGTGTGACAAAATCAATGGGACAAATGTGAAACATGAGGTTTTTTACATTTGTAAAACAAAACAAACTTTTGAGTTATTTCCTTATTCTTATTGTGACGAAACCTTGATGTTGTCAATAGCTCATTGTTTTATTGTCACTCTATCTGAGAATGTCCGATGAACTGGACGAAACATGTTTTATTCCAAAAGGGGACAGAAAGTGTTAATAAATTCCTTCAAAAGTCACTAATAGTTTTATGTTGCATATTTTAAAAAAAACACATTTCGTAGTATTCTAGATTATATTTTTCCCATTATGTGCTCCTATGAACTGTGGTTAGTGGAAGTTTGAGAGCTGAGTGTGGATTTGCTTCTGCTAAATCCCAGGTGAACATCCAGTTGTTTCTCATTTACACATAGTGACAAAGACGCAGTACGCCCCTTGTGGTGGAGTGTCTGTCTCCAGTGCTGAAAAACCTGTCCTGTTAGGTTAAAGAGAAGTAGACCAAAAATGTTACATAGCCTTTTGAAGGAGTTTGTCCATTTTAGATTTATGATTTTTATATGAAGCTCATTAAAGCTAATTTGAATTGTATGTTGAAGTTGATTTCAATTTCTCTTTTTGTGCTTTCCTGTATGCGTCTTTGCATGAATACACATTATCTCAGATGAAAATGGAGACAAAATCGGTGGCTGAAATTAGTTTCATCTCAAATGTTTTTATATGAAAACCTTTAATTACAATTGTTGGACATTGTTATAAAACACTCCTCTGTGCCTTTACCTGAAACATCAACACCTGCTGCTGTGCTTAACTGTTTCTTGGATCTTCTGTTTAATTTAATAGCCTGCATGTATGTAAGCTCAGCAAATCTAGCTGGGCCAAGTCTGCCTTTTAATAAGCAGAGAGCCATCAACAGGCCTGATTTCACATGCGTCATATGCAAATGTGGAATTGGTTCCACATGGTCTAATTTCACAGCTGCATTTGATGTATGGTTGCCTCAGACTTGTAGAGTGAGGATGTGTCATTAATCACACATGACAGGCATCCAAGATCATTTCCATGGTATGTTTTACGCTATTTTTCACAAACATGATGAATGAGTACCCATGTATATCTCATGTATGACCTCATGACCCCTATGATGAAACAAATACAAATAAAAGTAGAGTAATTGAGATCTGGGGCTTTTGAAAATTAGAAAAAATTAAGTAAAAATTAAACCTGCAACATCTGTAGCCACTTTGCTATGAGTCCTTACTTGTTGAGGAGAATGTTTCCGAACTAAATTATAACTTTTTGCAATTCTTAATGCTTTATTTACACAATAAATAAAGCATCACCCAGTAGTCTTTGTTTGCAATAAATCAGCTGTATGAATACCAATAACGAATAATAGGTTGCCATAAGATCCCATTATTGCCCAACAGCTATTAAAAACACATAAGTGAGTGACCCTGTTGCACTGGATGCCATGTTCTAGATATACAAACACATTAGTATTTCTACTGATTTCTCTCTTTACTCATGCCTGAAAGTTACTTCTCACTGCTCTGGACTTTGTTGAAGCTGATGAAGGCAGTATAGTATATCTATGAGAGTCAGACCAGCATTTCCATTCCTGCTGTGGCATCAAAACCTCAACATAGTGATTAATGAACAATGCCAGGGCTTTCTGCTACCCAAGCACACAACCTGCTAGTGTGTGTGTGTGTGTGTGCCTTTACATTTCTGGGGTATCTTTTCTGTTTGTCCATTCAAAAAAGTACAAAGTAACTGGAAATACAGATTACCATGCAGTATGTGAGCACATTCACTCATTATGCAGCAGCCAAATTCTGCGAGCAAAGTCTGACATTTATCCATTTGTACTTTGTACTTTCCATGCATCAGCAGGTAAGTGATTATTACAGCTAGTAAAAGGCTGTCAGAAATCAAGTGGTATGAAAATAGAATTAATACAAATTATAAATACTACTGTTACAGTTTAGCTGACAAAATTAGTTCCAAAAGTGATATATTGTGTCCATAATAAACTATAGTAGAAACATGAGCACACTGATTTAAAAAGGCCTATTATGAATCTATACAAATTTTAGTGTGGAAACAGAAAAGGACATAAGCAATGAAATTGATTGTGCCGTGTATGAAATCTTCCTTTGAAGGAGAATTTCGCACCTGCTGCATTTCACAGGATGTTTTTATTTTCAGAAAATGCACACACAGACTTAGCTGAAATCAACACGTCATAGTCCTGCGGATATTTTGTTTTCCAATGCATACTTTGCTGAACTTCTGCAGGCGAGTTTCTCCAAAACTTGGGAGGTGCACTCTGTAAACTA
>NW_026549837.1:0-2715 GCF_027596085.1 Anoplopoma fimbria | reverse complement strand
AGACTCGGGGTCAGTACCATTCGATCGGGCTTGGCCTAATTAGTGAGGCGGAGACCGTTTCCAAGGCTCTACCACATTCGGTTGAGGGTGTATTTTCAAAAAGGATCAAGAAATCTGTGGTTTCATCCCTTATCCTAACCTAACCCTAACCCTAACCTAACCCTAACCCTAACCCTAACCCTAAACCCTAACCCTAACCTAACCCTTAACCCTAACCTAACCCTAACCCTAACCCTAACCCCTCTACCGAAAAAAACACTTAGGCAAATTTTAAAAAATAACCCTAAGTCCCTATGGCAGCTATATCACAGGAAGGACCTAGAGACTCGGGGGTAGTACCATTGGAAAGGCCAACCCTAGCCCTAAACCCTAGATGTACGTTAGAAAAAAGTTTGTAGGATCTTCAGAAAAAATGTTATTCAAAAAGGCGTCTTGATCCTTTTCATTTTTTGCCCGAACCATTCCCGAAGTCCTACAGACTCGGGGTCGGTACCATTCGATCGGGCTTGGCCTAATTAGTGGGGGCGTAGACCGTTTCCAAGGCTCTACCACCTTCGGAAAGGGTGTTTTTCAAAAAGGATCAAGAATCTGTGGTTTTCATCCCTTATCCTAACCCTAACCCTAACCCTAACCCTAACCCTAACCCTAACCCTAACCCTAACCCTAAACCCTAAACCCTAAACCTAACCCTAACCCCTAACCCTAACCCTAACCCTAACCCTAACCCAACCTAACCCTAACCTAACCCAAAAAACCCTAACCCTAACCCTATCCCTCTAACCCTTCTAACCCTCAACCCTAACCCTAACCCTAATCAAAAAGGACCTAGAGACTCACGGATGGTACCAATCCTCTGCCTGCCTAACCCTAACCTAGAACCACTTACAAGACTGTAAGACCTTCATGAAAAAAGTTATTCACGAAAAACCAATATTTTCTTGGGTTTCGAACCATTCCCAAGGTCCTAGAGAGTCGGGGTTGGTACCATTCGATCGGACTTGGCCGAATTAGTGGACACGGAGACCATGTCCAAGTCTCTACCACCTTCAGAAAAAAAGTTATTCAAGAATATGTAATCCTCTCATGTGTAATCGTGGTTTTCATCCCTATTCCTAACCCTAACCCTAACCCTAACCCTAACCCTAACCCCAACCCCAACCCCAACCCTAACCCTAACCCTAACCCTAAACCCTAACCCTAACCCTAATAACCTAACCCCTAACCCTAACCCTAACCCTAACCCTAACCACTTACAAGACGGTAGGACCTTCATGAAAAAAGTTATTCATGAAAAACAATATTTTTTTCTTGGGTTTCGAACCATTCCCAAGGTCCCTAGAGAGTCGGGGTTTTTGGTACCATTCGATCGGGACTTGGCCGAATTAGTGGACACGGAGACCATGTCCAAGTCTCTACTTACCTTGTAGAAAAAAGTTATCTTCAAAAAAATGTTATCCTCTCATTGATCCTTTTTCATCCCTATTCCAACCCTCACCCTTCCCTAACCCCTAACCCTAACCCCAACCCTAACCCTAACCCTTGGCCTAACCTAACCCTAACCCTAACCCTTTCCAACCTCTAACCACTAACCCTAACCCTACCCCCTAAAAACCCTCAACCCCTAACCCTCATCCCTTGTATCTAACCCTAACCTAACCCTAACCCTAACCCTAACCCTAACCCTAACCCTAACCCTAACCCCCCAACCCTAACCTAACCCTAACCCTAACCTAACCACCTAACCCTAACCCTAACCCAACCTAACCCTAACCTAACCCTAACCCTAACCCTAACCCTAACCCTAACCCTAACCCTAACCCTAACCCTAACCCCTAACCCTAACCCTAACCCTAACCCTAACCCTAACCCTAACCCTAACCTAACCTAACCTAACCTAACCTAACCCTAACCCTAACCTAACCTAACCCTAACCCTGTGTAATGGTTTTCATCCCTATTCCTAACCTAACCCTAACCCCTAACCCTAACCCCCTAACCCCAACCTAACCCTAACCTAACCTAACCCTCCTAACCTAAAAAACACTTAGGCAAATTTAAACCCTAACCCTAACATAACCCTAGTCTATGGCCCCTATATCACAGGAAGGACCTAGAGACTAACCTAGTACCATTAGAAAGGCCGTGCCCTAACTATAGATGTACGTTAGAAAAACCCTTGTAGGATCTTCCCCTAAAAAACCCTAACCAAACCTAACCTTGACCCTACAGACTCGGGGTCGGTACCACCTTGGCCTAATTAACCTCCACCTAACCTAACCCTAAGACTAACCCTAACCTAACCCTCGGGTTTTCATCTTACCTAACCCTAACCCCTAACCCTAACCCTAACCCAACCCTAACCCTAATCTGTGGTTTTCACCCTAACCTATCCTAAACCCTAACCCTAACCCTAACCTAACCCCCTAACCTAACCCTAACCCTAACCCTAACCCCTAACCTCATTAGTGGGAGTGAGACCACTTACAAGACGGTAGGACCTTCATGAAAAAAGTTATTCACGAAAAAACCAATATTTTCTTGGGTTTCGAACCATTCCCAAGGTCCTAGAGAAGTCGGGGTTGGTACCATTCGATCGGACTTGGCCGAATTAGTGGACACGGAGACCACTTCCAAGAAGTCTCTACCACCTTCAGAAAAAGTTATTCAAGAATATATGAAATCTCTCATGTGTAGTCGTGGTTTCCATCCCTATTCC
>NW_026549836.1:0-5329 GCF_027596085.1 Anoplopoma fimbria | reverse complement strand
GGCCTGGCCTGGCCTGGCCCTGGCCTGGCCTGGCCTGGCCTGGCCTGGCCCTGGCCTGGCCCTGGCCTGGCCTGGCCTGGCCCTGGCCTGGCCCTGGCCTGGCCTGGCCTGGCCTGGCCTGGCCTGGCCCTGGCCTGGCCTGGCCCTGGCCCTGGCCCTGGCCTGGCCCTGGCCTGGCCCTGGCCTGGCCCTGGCCTGGCCTGGCCTGGCCTGGCCCTGGCCCTGGCCCTGGCCCTGGCCTGGCCTGGCCCTGGCCCTGGCCTGGCCTGGCCTGGCCTGGCCTGGCCCTGGCCCTGGCCTGGCCCTGGCCCTGGCCTGGCCCTGGCCTGGCCTGGCCTGGCCCTGGCCTGGCCCTGGCCTGGCCTGGCCTGGCCTGGCCTGGCCTGGCCTGGCCCTGGTGGCCTGGCTGGCCTGGCCTGGCCTGGCCTGGCCTGGCCTGGCCTGGCCTGGCCTGGCCTGGCCTGGCCCTGGCCTGGCCTGGCCTGGCCTGGCCTGGCCTGGCCTGGCCTGGCCTGGCCTGGCCTGGCCTGGCCTGGCCTGGCCTGGCCTGGCCTGGCCTGGCCTGGCCTGGCCTGGCCTGGCCTGGCCTGGCCTGGCCTGGCCCTGGCCCTGGCCTGGCCTGGCCTGGCCTGGCCTGGCCTGGCCTGGCCTGGCCTGGCCTGGCCTGGCCTGGCCTGGCCTGGCCTGGCCTGGCCTGGCCTGGCCTGGCCTGGCCTGGCCTGGCCTGGCCTGGCCTGGCCTGGCCCTGGCCCTGGCCTGGCCTGGCCTGGCCTGGCCTGGCCTGGCCCTGGCCTGGCCTGGCCTGGCCTGGCCTGGCCTGGCCTGGCCTGGCCTGGCCTGGCCTGGCCTGGCCTGGCCTGGCCTGGCCCTGGCCTGGCCTGGCCTGGCCTGGCCTGGCCTGGCCTGGCCTGGCCTGGCCTGGCCTGGCCCTGGCCTGGCCTGGCCTGGCCTGGCCTGGCCTGGCCTGGCCTGGCCTGGCCTGGCCTGGCCTGGCCTGGCCTGGCCCTGGCCTGGCCTGGCCTGGCCTGGCCTGGCCTGGCCTGGCCTGGCCCTGGCCTGGCCTGGCCTGGCCTGGCCTGGCCTGGCCCTGGCCTGGCCTGGCCTGGCCTGGCCTGGCCTGGCCCTGGCCTGGCCTGGCCTGGCCTGGCCCTGGCCTGGCCTGGCCTGGCCTGGCCTGGCCTGGCCTGGCCTGGCCTGGCCTGGCCTGGCCTGGCCTGGCCTGGCCTGGCCTGGCCTGGCCTGGCCTGGCCTGGCCCTGGCCTGGCCTGGCCTGGCCTGGCCTGGCCTGGCCTGGCCTGGCCTGGCCCTGGCCTGGCCTGGCCTGGCCTGGCCCTGGCCTGGCCTGGCCCTGGCCCTGGCCTGGCCTGGCCTGGCCTGGCCTGGCCTGGCCTGGCCTGGCCTGGCCCTGGCCTGGCCTGGCCTGGCCTGGCCTGGCCTGGCCTGGCCTGGCCTGGCCTGGCCCTGGCCTGGCCTGGCCCTGGCCTGGCCTGGCCTGGCCTGGCCTGGCCTGGCCCTGGCCTGGCCTGGCCTGGCCTGGCCTGGCCTGGCCCTGGCCTGGCCTGGCCTGGCCTGGCCTGGCCTGGCCTGGCCCTGGCCTGGCCTGGCCTGGCCTGGCCCTGGCCTGGCCTGGCCTGGCCTGGCCTGGCCTGGCCTGGCCTGGCCTGGCCTGGCCTGGCCTGGCCTGGCCTGGCCTGGCCTGGCCTGGCCCTGGCCTGGCCTGGCCTGGCCTGGCCTGGCCTGGCCTGGCCTGGCCTGGCCTGGCCTGGCCTGGCCCTGGCCTGGCCTGGCCTGGCCTGGCCTGGCCTGGCCTGGCCTGGCCTGGCCTGGCCTGGCCTGGCCTGGCCTGGCCTGGCCTGGCCTGGCCTGGCCTGGCCTGGCCCTGGCCTGGCCTGGCCTGGCCCTGGCCTGGCCTGGCCTGGCCTGGCCTGGCCTGGCCTGGCCTGGCCTGGCCTGGCCTGGCCTGGCCTGGCCTGGCCTGGCCTGGCCTGGCCTGGCCTGGCCTGGCCTGGCCTGGCCTGGCCTGGCCTGGCCTGGCCTGGCCTGGCCTGGCCTGGCCTGGCCCTGGCCTGGCCTGGCCTGGCCTGGCCCTGGCCTGGCCCTGGCCTGGCCTGGCCTGGCCTGGCCTGGCCCTGGCCTGGCCCTGGCCTGGCCCTGGCCTGGCCTGGCCTGGCCTGGCCTGGCCTGGCCTGGCCTGGCCTGGCCTGGCCTGGCCTGGCCTGGCCTGGCCTGGCCTGGCCTGGCCTGGCCTGGCCTGGCCTGGCCTGGCCTGGCCTGGCCTGGCCTGGCCTGGCCTGGCCTGGCCTGGCCTGGCCTGGCCTGGCCTGGCCTGGCCTGGCCTGGCCTGGCCTGGCCTGGCCTGGCCTGGCCTGGCCTGGCCTGGCCTGGCCTGGCCCTGGCCTGGCCTGGCCTGGCCTGGCCTGGCCTGGCCTGGCCTGGCCTGGCCTGGCCTGGCCTGGCCCTGGCCTGGCCTGGCCTGGCCTGGCCTGGCCTGGCCTGGCCTGGCCTGGCCTGGCCCTGGCCTGGCCTGGCCTGGCCTGGCCTGGCCTGGCCTGGCCTGGCCTGGCCCTGGCCTGGCCTGGCCTGGCCTGGCCTGGCCTGGCCTGGCCTGGCCTGGCCTGGCCTGGCCTGGCCTGGCCTGGCCTGGCCTGGCCTGGCCCCTGGCCTGGCTGGCCTGGCCCTGGAAGGCCTGGCCTTTTCAAAAAGGATCCTGTGGTTTTCCCTAACCCTAACCTAACCTAACCCTAACCCTAACCCTAACCTGGCCTGGCCCTGGCCTGGCCCTACCTAGCCTAACCTCGCTAACCCTAACCTAACCCCGCGGAACCTAACCTAACCTAACCCCTAACCTAACCTAACCCTAACCCTAACCTAACCTTCACCCTAAAACCCTAACCCTAACCTAATAACCTAACCCTAACCTAACCTAACCCTAACCCTAACCCTAAGGTAACCTAACCCTACACCTAACCCTAACCCAAACCTAATCCCTAACCTAACCTGGAACCTAACCCTAACCTAACCCTAACCTCTAACCTGTGTAATCCCCTGGTTTTCATCCCTAACCCTAAACCCTAACCCTAACCCTAACCCTAACCCTAACCCTAACCCTAACCTAACCCTAACCCTAACCTAACCCCCTAACCCTAACCTAACCCTAACCCTAACCCTAACCCTAACCTAACCTTATGATCCATAACCTTTAACCCTAACCTAACCCTTATTCAAGGTTAACCCTAATCCTCTCATGGAATGACGTGGTTTTCATCCCTATTCCTAACCCTAACCTAACCTCTAACAACATAACCATATTGCATTTGTTAATCCCTAACCTAACCCTAACCCTAACCCTAACCCTAACCCTCTACCGAAAAAACACTTAGGCAAATTTTCGGAAAAAATTAACATGGGAGTCTAGTCCTACAGACTCAGGGTCGGTACCATTCGATCGGGCTTGGCCTAATTAGTGGGGGCGGAGACCGTTTCCCCTAGGCTCTACCACATTCGGAAGAGGTGTATTTTCAAAAAGGATCAAGAATCTGTGGTTTTCATCCCTTATCCTAACCCTAACCCTAACCCTAACCCTAACCCCTAACCCTAACCCTAACCCTAACCCTAACCCTAAAACCCTAACCTAACCACTTACAAGACGGTAGGACCTTCATGAAAAAAGTTATTCACTAAAAACCAATATTTTCTTGGGTTTCAACCCTTCCCTAAGGTCCTAGAGAGTCTTGGTACCCTCGGACTTGGCCTAACCCTAGTGGACACGGAACCACTTCCAAGTCTCTACCACCTTCAGAAAAAAGTTATTCAAAATATGTAATCCTCTCATGTGTAATCTGGTTTTCATCCCTATTCCTAACCTAACCTAACCCTAAACCCTAACCCTAACCCTAACCCTAACCCTAACCCTAACCCTAACCCTAACCCTAACCCTAACCTAACCCTAACCCTAACCCTAACCCCTAACCCTAACCCTAACCCTAACCCTAACCCTAACCCTAACCCACCCTAACCTTCCATTCACCTTATTCCAAATAAAACTTTGACAAATTGTATCGTATGAACTCTTATTTATTGATCATGACATAAATATTTATGGAATGTACATCACAAAAAGGTCTAAATTAAGGTTAAACTTTAATATCAAATTATACATCATATTTGTTCATCTATAGAACTATAAGAATATGGAACCTCTACATCAACAACATAGATTGCATATTGCATTTGTTAATAGCTTACCTGTGGTTAGGGTTAGGGGACTAACCCTAACCTAACCCTAACCCTAACCCTAACCCTCTACCAAAAAACACTTAGGCAAATTTTCGGAAAAAATTAACATGGGGAGTCTATGGCAGCTATATCACAGGAAGGACCTAGAGACTCGGGGTAGTACCATTGGAAAGGCCGTGCCCTACTTACTATAGATGTACGTTAGAAAAAAGTTTGTAGGATCTTCAGAAAAAATGTTATTCAAAAAGGCGTCTTGATCCTTTTTTCATTTTTTGCCGTTTCACCCCCTTCCCGAAGTCTTAACAACTACATTCTCGCTTGGCCTAATTAGTTAAAGACCGTTTCCGTTACACATTCGGCAGCAGGTGTATTTTCAAACAGTTATAACTGACAGTCTGTGGCCGTCATCCCTTATCGGCTATCCTTTGCCTAACCCTAACCCTAGGAGTCAATTGGCAGCTACATCAAAGTCCACCTAAGACTCACTCCAATCGCATCCTCGGTATAATTAGTGGGAGTAGAGACCACTTCCGGGACTGGACCGTACTTTTGCTTGATGCGAACTTGTTATTCACAGAACTTATTTTCTTGGGTTGGCGAACCATTCTAAAGGTCCTAGACACAAGTTGGTACCAGAAGTTCACATATTAGTGGACACGGAGACCATGTCCAAGTCTCTACCACCTTCAGAAAAAAAAAGTTATTCAAGAATATGTAATCCTCTCATATGTATGTCGTGGTTTTCATCCCTATTCCTGACCCTAACCTAACCTAACCCAACCCTAACCCTAACCCTAACCCTAACCCTAACCCCTAACCCTAACCCTAACCCTAACCTAACCCTAAACCCTAACCCTAACCCTAACCCTAACCCTAAAAACCAATATTTTCCTTGGGTTTGGAACCATTCCCAAGGTCCTAGACCCGGGGTTGGTACCATTCGATCGGACTTGGCCGAATTAGTGGACACGGAGACCACTTCCAAGTCTCTACCACCTTCAGAAAAAAAAAAAAAAAAAAGTTATTCAAGAATATGTAATCCTCATGTGTAATCGTGGTTTTCATCCCTATTCCTAAACCCTAACCCTAACCC
>NW_026549835.1:0-2242 GCF_027596085.1 Anoplopoma fimbria | reverse complement strand
TATTATAAATAGTAATATTCAGCAGAAATATATCAATATTAATATAAATGACTGCAGGTAACAATACAGTCTAATACAGTTTTATAAAGACCAAACAACAAACTACAGTAAAGATACATTAAAATACTGCCCTGTAGTAATACAGTTATGTTCTGTATACTGTATATGGCATTATAGTACAATTACAGTAGTTTATTGTAAATACAGCAACTTCCTGGCAACGAGTCCTTGGTAACAGAATTACATCATCATTAGAACTCTCCCCAGGCTTCCTCTATGACATCATCATTAGAACTCTCCTCAGGCTTCCTCTATGACATCATCATTAGAACTCTCCTCAGGCTTCCTCTATGACATCATCATTAGAACTCTCCTCAGGCTTCCTCTATGACATCATCATTAGAACTTCCTTTAATGGTCTTTGATCAGCAGTGACATCATCGGATGTCCTTTGTCCCTTTGAATACTTTAATCATTTCATACTGTATTTCCTCTATAACCCAGTTGACTTCAAGAAGACTTCACTTCACACATTGTGGTCACACTTGTTGGCTGAATCGAAGCTCGTTGAGGAAACCTGTTACAGCAGAAGAGTTCACGAAACCAGAAGAGGTAAAACCAGAAAATATGAAACCAGAAGACGTGGAAGCAGAAGAGGTGGGGGTAGAAGACCTGCTCATCGAGAACGAGTGGTTCCGGATGGAGCTGCAGAGGGCAAAGGAGTGCGAAAAGGAGCTACAAAGGGAGCAAGTGATTGCAAAGGAGTACAAGTACCAGCTCCTGAAGGAACTGGAGAGGTGGAAAGCGATGGCCGGCGCCAACGATGATGGGTGGAGTGTGAAAACCTGCGACGCCGGCATGCAGACGCAGCAGCCAGAGATAGACACAGAGCTGCAGGTGAAACTGGAGATAGAAATCCTGGAGCTCAGCGTGCTGCTGGAAGAGGAGAAGAGTTTGAGGAAGAAGCATAATCAGCACCTCGAGAGGATGAGAGAACTCCTGAAGGCTGAGAGGGAGAAAACTTACGACCTTGAGGGGCGCCTCAAGGCCGCAGAACTTCAGAAATGCCAGGACCTCGAGAAGTTAAAGAAAGAGTTGGAGTACCAGAGTGAACTTCTGAACAACACCAACGAGACCATGAACCGGACTTTCTCATATCTCCACAACAATCTGCAGGTGAAGGATGCAAGGATTACCCTCCTGCAACATGACAACCAGAAGCTCAAACAGCAGGTGCTGAAACAGCAGGGGCCGTGTGAGGAGGAGGAGGATGAGGAGGAGGATGAGGAGGATGAGGAGGAGGATGAGGAGGATGAGGAGGAGGAGGATGAGGAGGAGGAGGAGGATGAGGAGGAGGAGGAGGAGGAGGAGGAGGAGGAGGAGGAGGAGGAGGAAGAGGAGGAGGAAGAGGAGGAGGAGGAGGAAGAGGAGGAGGAGTCTCCACAGGTGAGCTGTGGATGCACCAGTGAGCCGGAGTCCGTGAAGAAGAAGAAGAAGAAAAAGGACACACTGTGGAGAAGATTCACCAAGCTCTTCGTTTGTGGCTCACTCAAAACCAAAGAAGAAGAATGAGGCTGGAGGTTTGTGGCTCACTCAAAACCAAAGAAGAAGAGTGATGGTGGGATTTTACACCGGCAAGAAGAGAAGATGAACAATGAGGCTGGAGGTGAACTTTAAGCTGCATTCTTTGATTCTGCTGAGTCACCACAGGTAAAATAACACCATGAAATCATATTTGAACCAAATGACAAATATGATTCCATATAGATCAAACAGCACAGTGATTGTGCAGTTTAAAAGCAAAGCAATGAGTTCAAACATGTGTACTGGACTGTTGTGGACCCCCGTTCTCTCTTTAAAGAGCCCCTGATGAGGTTTCTGCCGTTTTCCTTCAGTGAATGAAGGTCTGTGGTAGTTATCCTCGTCTTCTCAGAAGAACCAGGGCCGGAGCTGGCGTGATGCCAACAAAATGATAATAATAAATAAATAATGCACTTACAAAAAATAATAAAAAATATATAATATATATTATATGAAAAATATTATACTTTGATTTCTGTCACGTTATTCCTATTTATGTTTTAGCTTCTAAACTTTGATTGCAAAGTTGAAAGCCAACAACAAGAGTCAATTCCTGCTCGTTACATGGCTATTGAGAGAGACTTGTTCATAAAGTATGATTTATGTGTCTGTAAACAAAACCATACATATTAACACATGCAACAGATGAAATGTATTCAAG
>NW_026549834.1:0-10051 GCF_027596085.1 Anoplopoma fimbria | reverse complement strand
CTTTTGTATGATTTTTTTGACATACTATAATTTGACTTTTTTAGACAGGCTATACTATGACTTTTTTATGACTTTTTTTGCTATACTATGACTTTTATGACTTTTTTGATACTATGACTTTTTTATAACTTTTTGACATGCTATACTATGACTTATTCATGACTTTTCATACATACTATACTATGACTTTTTCGATCATACTATACTATGACTTTTTTATGACTTTTTGACATACTATAATTTGACTTTTTTCGACAGGCATTATGACTTTTTCAACATACATATACTTTGACTTTTATATATTTTTCGACATACTATACTATAACTTATTTATGACTTTTTTTGACAGGCTTTCCGATACTATAATATGACTTTTTTATGACATGACATATATACTATGACTTTTTTCGACATGCTATACTTTTTTATGACTTTTTTGACATACTATAATTTAACTTTTTTATCGACATGCTATACTATGACTTATTTATGACTTTTTTGGCATATTATACTTTGACTTTTTTATCGGCAGGCTATACTATGACTTTTACTTTCGACTTTTTCTTAACTTTCATGACTATACTATGACTTATTTATGACTTTTTTGACATACTATAATTTGACTTTTCGACAGGCATACTATACTTTTTTATGACTTTTTTACTGACTTTTTTTGACATACTATACTTTGACTTTTTTCGACAGGCTATACTATAACTTATTCATGACTTTTTTCGACAGGCTATACTATGACTTTTTTATGACTTTTTTGACATGCTATACTTTGACTTTTTTTCGACAGGCTACACCATAACTTATTTATGACTTTTTTCGACAGGCTACACTATGACTTTTATCGACATGCTATACTATACTTTGACTTTTTTCGACATGCTATACTATGACTTTTTTGACATACTATACTTTGACTTTTGACATGCTATACTATAACTTATTTATGACTTTTTTTTCAACAGGCTATACTATGACTTTTTTATGACTTTTTCCGACATACCATACTATGACTTTCTTGCTACTATAGTAGCAGTGTTTATGACATACTATACAATGGCTTTTATAACATTTTCAGGACACACTGTCTATGACTTTGTCACTATAATGTGATATGATAATATGACATTTTTGCGACATACTTTACTGTGACATTTTTTATTGCATACTAACTTGAGTCTTTTTGCTTTTTCATATTGCAGGTATCCATGGATTGTGGTTTTGCCATGTTGCAACGGCCCTGCTTGACACCTACTACTGATACTAATATTATTCACAGTCATATTTCTATAATTAACGCTATTATTATAATTTTATTGTATCCACCACTACCATAAATATAATTAGTCCCATTTTTATTTTTTTTAGCATTATAGCTTTTGTAATATTATTGTTGTTGCTGTACATCTCTGTTTCTCCCGGCTGGATGGTCAAGGCTGCAGCAGACCTGGTCTCATCCAGCGTTTGTGTTCAACTGGGACTGTGAAGCTGAGACACAGAGTTGATGCAACAGGACTTCATAATTCAGAGGGAAGTGGCCTCTCCAGGCTCAGGATAAATCATCACACTAGAGACTTGTTAAACATGGACTAAAAGAGTGACTGCTGAGGAATTACACCATCGGAGCAGAAACTCATGATGAAGAGGATCCTTTTGCTGGACTGATGGGACTGTTACTAGTCTAAAAACTGTAGCAGTCTGTACATGTTGAGTGGGAAAGCTCTGTAGAAATACTGTGTACGAGTTTTAAACAACAGAAAGCTGATCGGGAGAAAAGACACTGTGAGGAGAGCGCGATTAAACGTGCAGGATGACTGTAAACCTTTGGGAAGTGTGATTTGACACTGCAATTAGAATTGGTCTGAAACTACTTTTATAGATGGTGCTGTGTATAAAAATGGAAATGCAAGGGAACGGAAGCTGTTGAACTTTATAGTGGTGCTTTACTAAATCAGTCTGTTCTGTTGTTGAATAGGAACTGTTCTTTAACCCTTCGTTTATACCTTTATAAATGATTAAATCCCTTTTTAATCCTGAAACTGTGTCTTGTTGAGAGTGAGATTATCATTAGTTGGAAAATAAAGGTTTTCTAAAAATGCCTCTGTCTCTGTCTGATAACCCAACTGGCCAAAGCAAATGGCTGTCCACCCAGAGCAAGATTCTGCCCAAGGTTTCAACCTGTTGAATGGGCCGTCGCAATATAGTGTAGTATGTTGTAAAAAATATTATAAAAAGTAATAATATAGTATGTCATCAAAACATAAAAAAGTAATAGTATAGGATGTCGAAAAAAGTCATAGTATAGTATGTCGAAAAGAGTCATAAAAAGTATAGTATGTCGAAAAAAGTCATAGTATAATATGTCGTAAAAGCCATAAAAACATAGTATAGTATGTCGAAAAAAATCATAAAGTCATAGTATAGCATGTTGAAAAAAAGTCATAATATAGCTTGTCGAAAATTCATAAAAAGTCATACTATAGCATGTCGAACAAAAAGTCATAGTATAGTATGTCGAAAAAAGTCATAAAAAAGTCATAGTATAGCATGTCGAAAAATTCATAAAAAAGTCATAGTATAGTATGTCGAAAAAATCATAAAAAGTCATGAAAGTCATAGTATAGCATGTCGAAAAGATTCATAAAAATGTCATAGTATAGTATTTAGTGTCGAAAAAGTCATAAAAAAGTCATAGTATAAATGTCATAAAAAAAGTCATAGTATTGTATGTCGAAAAAGTGATAAAAAGTCATACTATAGTATGTCGAAAAAAAAATCATAAAAAGTCATAGTATAGCATGTTAAAAAAGTCATGAAAAATGTCATAGTATAGCATGTCGAAAAAAGTCATAGTATAGCATGTCGAAAAAAAGTCATAAAAAGTCATAGTATAGTATGTCGAAAAATTCATATCATAGTATAGTATGTCGAAAAAAGTCATAGTATAGCATGTCGAAAAATTCATAAAAAAAGTCATAGTATAGTATGTCGAAAAAAGTCATAGTATAGCATGTCGAAAAAAAGTCATAAAATCGTATGTCGAAAAAAGTCAAAAAAGTCATAGTATAGCATGTCGAAAAAAGGTCATAGTATAGCATGTTGAAAAAAAAAAAGTCATAGTAAAAAAAGTCATAGTATAGCATGTCGAAAAATTCATAAAAAAAGTCATAGTATAGTATGTCGAAAAAAGTCATAGTATAAAAGTCAAAAAGTCATAGTATAGCATGTTGAAAAAAGTCATAGTATATAGCATGTCGAAAAAAGTCATAGTATAGTATGTCGAAAAAAGTCATAAAAAAGTCATAGTATAGTATGTCCAAAAAAAGTCATAGTATAGCATGTCGAAAAAAGTTCATAGTATAGCATGTCAGCATGTCAAAAAAAGTCATAGTATAGCATGTCGAAAAAGTCATAGTATAGCATGTCATAAAAAAAGTCATAGTATAGCATGCCGAAAAAAGTCATAAATGTCATAGTATAGCATGTCGAAAAACAGTCATAGTATAGCATGTCGAAAAATTCATAAAAAAGTCATAGTATAGTATGTTGAAAAAAGTCATAAAATGTCATATATATAGCATGTCGAAAAAGTCATAAAAAAAAGTCATAGTATAGCCTGTCGAAAAAAGTCATAAAATTGTGTCGGAAAAAGTCATAGTATGTCGAAAAAAAAATCATAGTATAGCATGTCGAAAAAGTCATAGTATAGTATGTCAAAAAAAGTCATAAAAGTCATAGTATAGTATGTCGAAAAGATTCATAAAAAAAGTCATAGTATAGCATGTCGAAAAACAGTCATAGTATAGCATGTCGAAAAAATTCATAAAAACAGTCATAGTATAGCATGTCGAAAAAATTCATAAAAAAAGTCATAGTATCGTATGTCGAAAAAAGTCATACTATAGCATGTTAAAAAACAGTCATAGTATAGCATGTAAAAAATTCATAAAAAAAGTCATAGTATAGTATGTCGAAAAAAATCAAAAAAAGTCATAGTATAGTATGTCGAAAAAAAAGTCATATATAGCATGTCGAAAAACAGTCATAGTATAGCATGTTGAAAAAATAAAAAGTCATAGTATAGCATGTCGAAAAAAGTCATAAAAAAGTCAGTATAGCATGTCGAAAAAAGTCATAAAAAAAAAGTCATAGTATAGCATGTCGAAAAAAGTCATGAAAAAGTCATAGTATGTAAAAAAATCAAAAAAAAAAGTCATAGTATAGTATGTTAGAAAAAAGTATCGTATAGCATGTCGAAAAAAGTCATAAAAAACTATAGCATGTCGAAAAAAGTCATAGTATAGTATGTCTAAAAAAAGTCATAGTATAGCATGTCGAAAAAAAGTCATAAAAAAGTCATAGTATAGCATGTCGAAAAAAGTCATAGTATAGCATGTCGAAAAACAGTCATAGTATAGCATGTTGAAAAAAGTCATAAAAAAAAAGTCATAGTATAGTATGTCGAAAAAATCATAAAATCAGTATGTCGTATGTCAAAAAATCATACTATAGCATGTTGAAAAAAGTCATAGTATAGCATGTGAAAAAAAATCATAAAAAAGTCATAGTATAGCATGTCGAAAAATAAAAAAAGTCATAGTATAGCATGTCGAAAAAAGTCATAGTATGGCATGTCGAAAAAAGGTCATAGTATTGTGTGTCGAAAAAGTCATAGTATAGCATGTCGAAAAAGTCATAGTATAGTATGTCAAAAAAAGTCATAAAAAAGTCATAGTATAGTCATGTCGAAAAACAGTCATAGTATAGCATGTTGAAAAAAGTCATGAAAAAGTCATAGTATAGCATGTTAAAAAAGTCATAGTATAGCATGTCGAAAAAAAAGTCATAAAAAAAGTCATAGTATAGTATGTCATATGAAAAAAGTCATAGTATAGCATGTCGAAAAGATTCATAAAAAAGTCATAGTATGTCGAAAAGATTCATAAAAAAAGTCATAGTATAGTATGTCGAAAAATTCATAAAAACAGTCATAGTATAGCATGTCGAAAAAAGTCATAGTATAGTGTGTCGAAAAAAGTCATAGTATAGCATGTCGAAAAAAGTCATAAAAAAAGTCATAGTATAGCATGTCGAAAAAAGTCATAGTATAGCATGTCGAAAAAAGTCATAAAAAAAAAATGTCATAGTATAGTATGTCGAAAAAATCATAAAAAAATGTCATAGTATAGTATGTCGAAAAAATCATAAAAAAAGTCATAGTATAGCATGTCGAAAAAAGTCATGAAAGTCATAGTATAGCATGTCGAAAAAAAAGTCATGAAAAAAGTCATAGTATAGTATGTCGAAAAAATTCATAAAAAAAGTCATAGTATCGTATGTCCAAAAAATGTCAAAAAAGTCATACTATAGCATGTCGAAAAACAGTCATAGTATAGCATGTCGAAAAAAAGTCATAAAAAAGTCATAGTATAGTATGTCGAAAAAAATCATAAAATAGCATGTCGAAAAAAAGTCATAGTATAGTATGTCGAAAAAAGTCATAGTATAGTATGTCAGAAAAAGTCATAAAAAAGTCATAGTATAGCATGTCGAA
The DNA here is from genome assembly GCF_027596085.1 of Anoplopoma fimbria. Taxonomy (NCBI): domain Eukaryota; kingdom Metazoa; phylum Chordata; class Actinopteri; order Perciformes; family Anoplopomatidae; genus Anoplopoma; species Anoplopoma fimbria. The sequence goes on along the minus strand of NW_026549834.1, from coordinate 4,485 downwards.
AAATTCATAAAAAAGTCATAGTATAGTATGTCGAAAAAAGTCATAGTATAGCATGTCGGAAAAAAATCATAAAAAAAGTCATAGTATAGTATGTCGAAAAACAGTCATAGTATGGCATGTCGAAAAAAGTCATAGTATGGCATGTCGGAAAAAAAAGTCATAGTATAGTGTGTCGAAAAAATAAAAAAGTCATAGTATAGCATGTCGAAAAAAATCATAAAAAAGTCAAAAAAGTCATAGTATATAGCATGTTGAAAAAAGTCATGAAAAAGTCATAGTATAGCATGTCGAAAAACAGTCATAGTATAGCATGTCGGAAAAATTCATAAAAAAAGTCATAGTATAGCATGTCGAAAAAAGTCATAAAAAATTCATAGTATAGTATGTCGGAAAAGTCATAGTATAGCATGTCGAAAAAGTCATAGTATAGCATGTAGAAAAAAAGTCATAAAAAAGTCATAGTATATGTATGTCGAAAAAATAAAAAGTCATATGGTATAAAAAAGTCAAAAAAATATTCATAGTATAGCATGTCGAAAAAAGTCATAAAAGGTCATAGTATAGCATGTTGAAAAAATTCATAAAAATGTCATAGTATAGTATGTCGAAAAAAGTCATAGTATAGCATGTTTAGAAAAAAGTCATAAAGTCATAGTATAGCATGTCGAAAAAAGTCATAGTATAGTATGTCAAAAAAGTCATGAAAAAGTCATAGTATAGCATGTTGAAAAAAATCAAAAAAGTCATAGTATAGCATGTCGAAAAAAAATCATAAAAAAAGTCATAGTATAGTATGTCGGAAAAAACATAAAAAAATGTCATAGTATAGTATGTCGAAAAAATTCATGAAAAAGTCATAGTATAGCATGTCGAAAAAAGTCATAAAAAAAAAAAAGTCATAGTATAGTATGTCGAAAAAAGTCATACTATAGCATGTCGAAAAACAGTCATAGTATAGCATGTCGAAAAAATTCATAAAAAAAGTCATAGTATAGTATGTCCAAAAAAAGTCATAGTATAGCATGTCGAAAAAAAGTCATAATATAGTATGTCGAAAAAGGTCATAGTATAGTATGTCAAAAAAAGTCATAAAAAAGTCATAGTATAGCATGTCGAAAAGATTCATAAAAAAAAAAGTCATAGTATAGTATGTCGAAAAACAGTCATAGTATAGCATGTCGAAAAAAATCATAAAAAAAGTCATAGTATAGTATGTCGAAAAACAGTCATAGTATGGCATGTCGAAAAAAGTCATATTATAGCATGTCGGAAAAAGTCATAGCAGTATAGTGTGTCGAAAAAAGTCATAAAAAAGTCATAGTATAGTATGTCGAAAAAAATCATAAAAAAGTCAAAAAAAGTCATAGTATATATAGCATGTTGAAAAAAGTCATGAAAAAGTCATAGTATAGCATGTCGAAAAACAGTCATAGTATAGCATGTCGAAAAAATTCATAAAAAAAGTCATAGTATAGCATGTCGAAAAAATTCATAAAAAAAGTCATAGTATCGTATGTCGAAAAAAGTCATACTATAGCATGTCGAAAAACAGTCATAGTATAGCATGTCGAAAAAAGTCATAAAAAAAGTCATAGTATAGTATGTCGAAAAAAATCATAAAAAAGTCATAAAAAGTCAAAAAAGTCATAGTATAGCATGTCGAAAAAAGTCATGAAAAAAGTCATAGTATAGCATGTCGAAAAAAGTCATAGTATAGCATGTCGAAAAAAGTCATAGTATAGCATGTCGAAAAAAAGTCATAGTATAGTATGTCGAAAAAATTCATAAAAAAAGTCATAGTATCGTATGTCGAAAAAAGTCAAAAAAGTCATACTATAGCATGTCGAAAAAAAGTCATAGTATAGCATGTCGAAAAAATTCATAAAAAAAGTAATAGTATCGTATGTCGAAAAAAGTCATACTATAGCATGTCGAAAAACAGTCATAGTATAGCATGTCGAAAAAAATCATAAAAAAAGTCATAGTATAGCATGTCGAAAAGATTCATAAAAAAAGTCATAGTATAGTATGTCGAAAAAAGTCATAAAAAAGTCATAGTATAGCATGTCGAAAAAATTCATAAAAAAGTCATAGTATAGCATGTCGAAAAAAGTCATGAAAATAGTCATAGTATAGTATGTCGAAAAAAAAGTCATAGTATCGTATGTCGAAAAAAAAGTCATAGTATCGTATGTCGAAAAAAAGTCAAAAAAGTCATACTATAGCATGTCGAAAAACAGTCATAGTATAGCATGTCGAAAAAAATCATAAAAAAAGTCATAGTATAGCATGTCGAAAAGATTCATAAAAAAAGTCATAGTATAGTATGTCGAAAAACAGTCATAGTATGGCATGTCGGAAAAAGTCATAGTATTGTGTGTCGAAAAAAGTCATAGTATGGCATGTCGAAAAAGTCATAGTATAGTATGTCAAAAAAAGTCATAAAAAAGTCATAGTATAGTATGTCGAAAAACAGTCATAGTATAGCATGTCGAAAAAATTCATAAAAAAAGTCATAGTATAGCATGTCGAAAAACAGTCATAGTATAGCATGTCGAAAAAATTCATAAAAAAGTCATAGTATAGCATGTCGAAAAAATTCATAAAAAAGTCATAGTATCGTATATCGAAAAAAAGTCATACTATAGCATGTCGAAAAACAGTCATAGTATAGCATGTCGAAAAAATTCATAAAAAAAGTCATAGTATAGTATGTCGAAAAAAATCATAAAAAAGTCAAAAAAAGTCAGTATATATAGCATGTCGAAAAAAGTCATGAAAAAGGTCATAGTATAGCATGCCGAAAAAAGTCATAAAAATGTCATAGTATAGCATGTCGAAAAAAGTCATAGTATAGCATGTCGAAAAAAGTCATAGTATAGCATGTCGAAAAAAAAGTCATAGTATAGTATGTCGAAAAAATTCATAAAAAAAGTCATAGTATAGTATGTCGAAAAAAATTCATAAAAAAAAAAAGTCATAGTATCGTATGTCGAAAAAAGTCCAAAAAGTCATACTATAGCATGTCGAAAAAAAGTCAGTATAGCATGTCGAAAAAATTCATAAAAAAAGTCATAGTATCGTATGTCGAAAAAAGTCATACTATAGCATGTCGAAAAACAGTCATAGTATAGCATGTCGAAAAAATTCATAAAAAAAGTCATAGTATAGTATGTCGAAAAAATTCATAAAAAAAGTCATAGTATCGTATGTCGAAAAAAGTCAAAAAAGTCATACTATAGCATGTCGAAAAACAGTCATAGTATAGCATGTCGAAAAAATTCATAAAAAAAGTCATAGTATAGTATGTCAAAAAAAGTCATAAAAAAGTCATAGTATAGCATGTCGAAAAGATTCATAAAAAAGTCATAGTATAGCATGTCGAAAAAAGTCATGAAAAAAGTCATAGTATAGTATGTCGAAAAAAAAGTCATAGTATCGTATGTCGAAAAAAGTCAAAAAAGTCATACTATAGCATGTCGAAAAACAGTCATAGTATAGCATGTCGAAAAAAATCATACTATAGCATGTCGGAAAACAGTCATAGTATAGCATGTCGAAAAAATTCATAAAAAAAGTCATAGTATAGTATGTCGAAAAAAGTCATAAAAAAGTCATAGTATAGCATGTCGAAAAGATTCATAAAAAAAGTCATAGTATAGTATGTCAAAAAAAGTCATAAAAAAGTCATAGTATAGCATGTCGAAAAGATTCATAAAAAAGTCATAGTATAGCATGTCGAAAAAAGTCATGAAAAAAGTCATAGTATCGTATGTCGAAAAAAAAGTCATAGTATCGTATGTCGAAAAAAAAGTCATAGTATCGTATGTCGAAAAAAGTCAAAAAAGTCATACTATAGCATGTTGAAAAACAGTCATAGTATAGCATGTCGAAAAAAATCATAAAAAAAGTCATAGTATAGCATGTCGAAAAGATTCATAAAAAAAGTCATAGTATAGTATGTCGAAAAACAGTCATAGTATGGCATGTCGGAAAAAGTCATAGTATTGTGTGTCGAAAAAAGTCATAGTATGGCATGTCGAAAAAGTCATAGTATAGTATGTCAAAAAAAGTCATAAAAAAGTCATAGTATAGTATGTCGAAAAACAGTCATAGTATAGCATGTTGAAAAAAGTCATGAAAAAGTCATAGTATAGCATGTCGAAAAACAGTCATAGTATAGCATGTCGAAAAAATTCATAAAAAAAGTCATAGTATAGCATGTCGAAAAACAGTCATAGTATAGCATGTCGAAAAAATTCATAAAAAAAGTCATAGTATAGCATGTCGAAAAAATTCATAAAAAAAGTCATAGTATCGTATATCGAAAAAAGTCATACTATAGCATGTCGAAAAACAGTCATAGTATAGCATGTCGAAAAAATTCATAAAAAAAGTCATAGTATAGTATGTCGAAAAAAATCATAAAAAAGTCAAAAAAAGTCATAGTATAGCATGTCGAAAAAAGTCATGAAAAAGGTCATA
>NW_026549833.1:0-2547 GCF_027596085.1 Anoplopoma fimbria | reverse complement strand
GCTTCATTACATGTTGCATTTTGGATGAAGTGCATGTATTTTATGAACAGAAACCTTTTAGCGCTATCGTCTGTCAACCTTAACAACAAGATTAGTCAATATTAATTTCACAAAACTTTCAGAGAGTTCTGTATAAATACAATAACATTTAAAAATGATACATGAAACATCTCCCTCACTGTCACTGGCATTGTCAGATGTGATTATGTTTTGTACTCACACTGGACATCTACTGATAGAGATGATGATGACATGATCTCTCCATGTGGATTCTCAGACTTGCAGTAGTAGATCCCTCTGTCCTCAGAGCTGATGGAGGTGAAATGATGAATGCCTTCTGGACTTTGAAGCAGTGTTTGGTTCCCCTTGTACCAGGTGTAGTTAGCTGCTGAGTTAGCATCACTGCTACAGGTCAGAGTCACTGAACTGCCCTCCACTATCTCATCAGAGGGACTCACTGACACAGAGGGAAGCTTTGGAGGATCTGGAGGAGACGTATTAACAGAGATTAAGTAAGTGCAAGTACATAAGAACAAACAATATTGAATAATAAACTATAAAAGGCTTTGTGTAGCAACATTTTAGACATTGAAGGTGGTCTGACAAATGGATGTGTGACAGTTTGAATCTTGATCCCAGAACCACATAAAACCTTTAAACTCTGCTGAAGCTGCTCAGTGAATTACAGCAGACTGAATGTGAAGCAAGTAGAGCTGAAGAAAGTAGTTATGATCAGTGAAATCTTCTCCTGCAAAGACTGGACATATTTAAGATGTGTGTTATCTTTGAATAATCTGTTTCACTCACATGTCACATTAATAGAGATGTGTTCAGATGTCTCTCGTCCCCAGCTGGTTCTCAGCTGTGCAGTAATACTGTCCAGAGTCAGAGGACTGGGATGGAGCTGAAGACGGAAGCAGAGGTTCTTTACTGAGAGGAGGAGAGTCTGGATTTACATCCTCCTTGTACCAGGTGTATGAAGCGCGGTTAGCATCACTGCTACAGGTCAGAGTCATCAAACTGCCCTCCACTATCTCATCAGAGGGACTCACTGACACAGAGGGAAGCTTTGGAGCATCTGTCAGAGCTAAAACAGATAAGGGTACATAGGTAAGGTAGTAATGCTTTTTGAATCAAAATACAGCAATGATGTTGTCGGCGAGTCAACAATTTTCAACTCACAAAATCATAAACAATAGAATGCAGAGTAAATGTCAGTAAACTCACAAACTGAAGGAGAGGGGAAGCTCCTCATCTCCTAACAGCACAGGAGATGCTGTTTTGAAGGATAAAAGATGTCCGAGTACGAAATAGAAGTTTGTCTCCAAATCTTCTGTCCATTCTTGTACCAGACGTAGTAAGGATGACCAGGAGGAAGACAGTTGCTCTGGACACGTCAACTCTGCCCGGTTATAATACTGATAGACAGCCAATCTGTTCACCTGAACCTGAGATCTCAGTATGTGAATTTATGAACAGAAGTCTTTTTAATACACACACATATGAACAAACAAGACATTCAAAAGACATGAAAACTAAATTACTAAATATTCAGATGAAAAGTTACCTGTGACGGACAGAATTCAGTATCTCCATCACCTGGTTGGTTTGTAGTGAACCTGAACTTGTACTCAGCAGTCGCTTCCTCTCACGTTTGTGATTGTCAGAGGCAGTAGTTGTTTCTACATTGAGACTACACGACCTGAATACTCGGGTCCGTTCTCAGATCCACATAAACATCATTACTCTCTTTAGTGAACCAAAATGTTTCTCAACTCGGGTTTCACGGTGATTTATTCTGGATGGGTATGTGTAGCTGCAGTGTATTTTCACTGTGGATCCTTTTTACAGCACAGATCTTAGAAGGTCTGTAAGTCACTGTCAGCCATCCTGACCCTGGGAATCACTGTAACACAGAAGAGATTCATGACATCAGAAACAGTTCTACCTTACACTTATCTGTCGCGAGGAGAACTCAACCTTTCCAAATCTACATCAAAGATTTTTTGCAATCGCAGTCATAAAAACATACTTGTCTCTAACTACAACTGAACAAGGAGACGGGCTGCACGGTGGTGTAGTGGTTAGCATGTCGCTTCACAGCAAGAGGGGTTCAATTCCCGGGCTGGACAACTTGTGTGGAGTTTGCATGTTCTCCTCCGGTTCTCCGGTTCTCCGGCTTCCTCCCACAGTCCAAAGACATGCAGCTAAGATGCATTGAAGACTCTAAATTGCCCGTAGGTGTGGATGTGAGTGTGAGTGGTTGTCTGTCTCTATATGTCAGCCCTGTGACAGACTGGCGACCTGTCCAGGGTGAACCCTGCCTTCACCCATTGACAGCTGAGATCGGCTCCAGCACCCTGCGACCCTTAACTGGATAAGCAGGTTACGGAAAATGGATGGATGGATGAACAAGAAGACAATACTTCAGTACCAATCAGTTTTTATTGATACAGGATATTCATAATTTTTCTCTGCCCAAAACTTCTTATATTTTCTTATTCCAACTTCTTTTTATTACATGCATGGCTTGCTTGTGCTTTAATC
>NW_026549832.1:0-41813 GCF_027596085.1 Anoplopoma fimbria | reverse complement strand
TGGGTTAGCATCACTGCTACAGGTCAGAGTCACTGAACTGTCCTCCACTATCTCACCAGAGGGACTCACTGACACAGAGGGAAGCTTTGGAGCATCTGGAGGAGACATAAATGTACATTAACTTTAATATACATCTAACAGTGCTGTTGAAATGAAAAGGATGCTCCGCGGACACTGTTCTTGCTGGTATAATGAAGTTTATTACAAACAAGCAACACATTTAACGTATAGAAGGAGTTATCCTCATTATAAAATGTTATTCATAGGTCAAGAGTCTTACACCTTTGACCTTAAAATCTGCTTCTTATATAGTTTGTTTCGTGCAAGACCTGAAAATATACCACAAAGGTTATCATAAAACATAGTGAGTTTATTTGTTAAAAGTTTGTTTCCAGGTATTTATCCAGGTAAAATGAAAGAATTTTAATGTTTGATTATTGCCGCTTGATTTAAAGCCACAGTTCACCCCAAACCTGGGGTCCCTTAAAAATAGCTGGTAAAAATCAGAGCTAAAACAGATAAGGGTACATAGGTAAGGTAGTAATGCTTTTTGAATCAAAATACAGCAATGATGTTGTCGGTGAGTCAACAATTTTCAACTCACAAAATCATAAACAATAGAATGCAGAGTAAACGTCAGTAAACTCACAAACTGAAGGAGAGGGGAAGCCCTCATCTCCTCTAACAGCACAGGAGATGCTGTTTGAAGGATAAAAGATGTCCGAGTACGAAATAGAAGTTTGTCTCCAAATCTTCTGTCCATTCTTGTACCAGACGTAGTAAGGATGACCAGGAGGAAGACAGCTGCTCTGACACGTCAACTCTGCCCGGTTATAATACTGATAGACAGCTAATCTGTTCACCTGAACCTGGAGATCTGAGTATGTGAATCATGAACAGAAGTCTTCTTTAATACACACACATATGAACAAACAAGACATTCAAAAGACATGAAAACTAAATTACTAAATATTCAGATGAAAAAGTTACCTGTGACGGACAGAGAGACTCCAGTATCACCAGTATACTTCCCACGTGGTTGGTTTGTAGTGAACCTGAACTTGTACTCAGCTGAGTCGCTCTCTCTCACGTTTGTGATTGTCAGAGTGCAGTAGTTGTTTCTACATTGAGACTGCACACGACCTGAATACTCCGGGTCCGTTCTCAGATCCACATAAACATCATTACTCTCTTTAGTGAACCAAAATGTTTCCTCAACTCGGGTTTCACGGTCATTTATTCTAGATGGGTATGTGTAGCTGCAGTGTATTTTCACTGTGGATCCTTTTACAGCACAGATCTTAGAAGGTCTGTAAGTCACTGTCCAGTCATCCTGACCATGAATCACTGTAACACAGAAGATTCATGACATCAGAGAACAGTTCTACTTACACTTATCTGTCTTAGGAGAACTCAACCTTTCCAAATCTACATCAAAGATTTTTTGCAATCACAGTCATAAAAACATACTTGTCTCTAACTACAACTGAACAAGGAGACGGGCTGCACGGTGGTGTAGTGGTTAGCACTGTCGCCTCACAGCAAGAGGGGTTCAATTCCCGGGCTGGACAACCTTCTGTGTGGAGTTTGCATGTTCTCTCCGGGTTCTCCGGCTTCCTCCCACAGTCCAAAGACATGCAGCTTAGGTGCATTGAAGACTCTAAATTGCCCGTAGGTGTGGATGTGAGTGTGAGTGGTTGTCTGTCTCTATATGTCAGCCCTGTGACAGACTGGAGACCTGTCCAGGGTGAACCCTGCCTTCACCCATTGACAGCTGAGATCGGCTCCAGCACCCTGCGACCCTTAACTGGATAAGCAGGTTACGGAAGATGGATGGATGAACAAGAAGACAATACTTCAGTACCAATCAGTTTTTATTGATACAGGATATTCATAATTTTTCTCTGCCCAAAAACTTCTTATATTTTCTTATTCCAACTTCTTTTTATTACATGCATGGCTTTCTTGTGCTTTAATCCGATTATACCTGACTTAAAATTTCCTACAGACAATATCCTTTCACTCATTTGCCACACATGTTCTTGAACATTTCTAAATCTTTTAACCTTGTGCAGCACGTCCCACACATAACCACATCTTATCTGCACACATCTCTTAATTCCCTGAACAAGATTGATTTAGCCTCTGACCATAAATGTACCACGTTTGATGCACCCTTACCACCAATGACGTTTTGGCAATCGCACTTTGAGAAAAGAGGAACAAGACAAAAATATCTTGTACAGTAGTGTCACACTTCAATAATGCTCAGAGCACGGTTCACACAATCAAAGGTTAGTTTGTAAAGTTCAAACCCAAGTAAAGCTGTCCTTGTACTTTACTTAAATGTTCAAAAGTATCGTGTGCAATGTGTCAGATCTGAACAAAACTTTAGTCTCAAACATTCAAATAAAGGAGCTAACATCATCAACAGAGTGTGAAGAGGTTACAGTGGTGACGTTACGTTGAAGTCGTCTATGTGTTGTGTTAAAGAGATATCTGAAGACGTCCAGAGTTTTACAAACAGGCACTGCATCACTTCACAAGTCAGATCTCTGAACATGATGACCGGAGAATCATTAGTTAAATGTTCACTTTGTGTAAATATCCTACAACATGAATATAGAAATACAGTACCTGGTACAGTGAGGAGGAGGAGGAGGAGGAGGACAAATCCACTCGCTGCTGCTGTTAAACTCATAGCTGCTCCTCTGGAGATTCAGAGTGAATAAAACATGTCTGCAGGTAAATAAGATACTTATGTAGTAAAGGAGTCACATCAGAAAACACTTCATGAGGAAGGGTGCTGTCTTAATAAGATGGCTGTGTCGTGTGAAAGCAGAAGTTTGAAGTTAAGTTGATAAAAATACACCCAACTTCCTTCCTCTTTACATTATTTACATACAAGATGAGCGAGTAGATTAAACTTGAAACTAAGCAGTTTCGCAAAGTCGTGAACTGCTCAAAGTAATCTCTGTGTGAGAAACTAGTTCAGAACACCACACTCAGCCATTAAAAGGCCATTTAGAAGGAGATTGTTTTCTTAAGTGTTGTCACCATTTAGGGTCAGTAAAGTAATCATTAGTATCTATCTGATTATTAAAAGTATTCAAATACTGGTAAAAGGTAGATTAAAGGTGATTTGAAAAGAATCAATGTTACAAAATCACGTTAAAGATAAGACTTCATTGATCCCCAGAGGGAAATTCACATGTAACGGCAGCACAAGAGACAGACTGCAAAGAGGAAAGAAAAACAGATGAAGAACCTGTTTGAATGGAATAAGTGCAAATGCTGACACATCAGGTCTTTTTAGTCTAACTACTATTTTGTTTTTTATTCAAACAAAACAGAACTTTTTAGTACAAAATGCAAATTCACAGTGTTGAACGTATATACAAGTAGAGAAAAAAAAAACACACCCACCTGAAGTATATGTATGAAAAAGAAGCATGTAGATGACTGTAATGAGCAGGTGAGGCAGTAGAAATAATTTACAAAATTAGTACAGTAATACTGATATTTGACTTACAATAAAACCAGCTGGGATAAAACTGGTAAAAAAAGAAAAAAAAAGAAAAGAGGGAAGAAGAAGAACGTGGTGAAGATATATTGTAAATACAGGAGTGTACATTCTCTGTTATTAGCAAAATGTAACTCTTTACTAATATCTAGTGGCAACAGTTATGAACTACAACTAGATCAGCAAACACATGTTACCCTCCAATAGTAAAGCAGCACATTAATAAGCTGTGACTTACTGTCATTTACATTAAATGTATAAGAGATCTCAGGTGACTTTAATACCTTATGGAAATATTCCAGCATTTCAAGGTCACAGTTTTAACGTTGAGGATGACACTACCTCTCTGTGATCCCATCATGCACATAATAATAATAATTATTATTGTTATATAATAATAATAATAATAATAATAATTAGTATTGTTATATAATAATAATAATAATAATAATAATTATTATTATTATTATTATTATTATTATTCGTTTTAAATATATATGTATTAATAAAATAATAATTATTTAATATTTAATTGAAATACATTTTATGAACATAAAACATATAAATTATATATATATATATATGTATATGTATAGAGGTGTAGACTCTGTGGTCATCAGTTTTTGTTGACGGTGCTGTACAATGCAGCTGGATCCTCTCCAGCTCTGATTCTGAGAAGAAAAAAAAAGGTGATTCTTAATTACATTATGAAATATTATCATTCTCATCAGCATTAATGAAAGGAATGCAAAAGCAATTAATGTATATCAAAGTTCTCTCATTGGAAGTGAGATTAATGGGCGGCTGTGGCGTAGTGGAGAGCATAGTGGAGAGCAAGGTAGTTCTCCGATCGGTGGTTCGATACCCGGCTTCGGCAGTCGATGTGTCCTTGGGCAAGACACTTAACCCCAAGTTGCTCCTGAAGGCTTGCCATCGGTGTGGACTGGATGTTGCATGAATGTTAGTTAGAGTCTGATGGTGGCACCTTGCATGGTAGCCTGTCATCAGTGTGTGAATGGGTGAATGATATGTAATATACTACTGACTGTAAGTCGCTTTGGATAAAAGCGTCTGCTAAATGACTGTAATGTGTTGTAATGTTCCTGTGTGAGGAGCTGCTCACCTCGGGGCTCTGATGAACTTGACGGCGGCGTATTCAGCCCCTTCCTGTTGCTCCGTGTGTCTGAGGGGCTGAGCTGGCCTGATGTTGGAGTAGAGAGGATCTGCCTGGTTGTTGGAGAAGTGGATGCTGGCGAACTGGAAGTCACCCTGCTCCTCCTGCTGTCCCTGATCAGGTAGACACAGCAGAGGCAAAGTTACTTTCAGCTGTTCTAAACCGGCGAGTTTGGTTTTTTTAAGTCATATAAGAGATGTTTGTGAAGTGTTTTCTGTACTTATGTTACATTGTTTATGTACGTATCTAAATTAGTTAACATAGTTATTTAAAGCCCAACAATGATGTTTTCTCGTGAACATAACTAGGTGGTTTTGTTGCCTAAACATAATCGCTACCTTTTAAATGTTGTACTATTACAAGCCTTCCCATGAACTCGGGTTGACTCAGTAGTATGAATGGAAAAGGTTTTCTTTTGTACTAAAGTAATATACGTAACAATTCTCACGTGTTCCCTGTTGTCCCGAGGATCTGCCTGGTGGTTGGAGAAGTGGATGCTGGCGTACTGGAGGTCACCCTGCTCCTCCTGCTGTCCCTGATCAGGTAGACACAGCAGAGGCAGTTACTTTTCAGCTGTTCGAAACCGGTGTGTTTGTTTTTTTTAAGTTATATAAGAGATGTTTGTGACGTGTTTTCTGTACTAAATTAGTTCACATAGTTCATTAAAGCCTAATAATGATGTTTTTCTCGTGAACCTAACTAAGTGGTTTTGTTGCTTCAACATAATCGCTATCGTTGCACACGAACAAAGTGCTGCTAAGTGACACACAAATAGTGTTTTTAATGTTGTACTGTTATAAGCCTTCCCCTGAGATCGGGTTGACTCAGTGAGATGAATGGAAAAGGTTTTCGTTTGTACTAAAATAATATACATAACTATTCTTCCCTGTTCCCTGTTGTCCCGTCTCTCTTCAAGTTCAGACGAGTCCCTGGAAGCCCCCTTTTTTCTGTTTGAAAGAATTAATAAAAATAAATACACGGTTGAATGTTTTCCTTCTGACAAACTGACTTTTAATGGTTTGACAAACAACGAATCACTGAATCAGAAATGCTCACCTAATCCACAGGAAGACAGAGAGGGATAAGACAGCCAGAAGAACAACAGTGATTGTTCCAGCAGCTGTATATTTCCATGATCCTGAGAAATGGAGATCTAAGGAAAACACAGACAGTTTATTTTGGGTGTTACAGCATGTTAGGGGCCCATTGGTGCCATAGAGTGAGATATGACAAATCAGTGCGTGTGTGCATAATACATCCATGGAGTTATAAAAATCTAATTATGGTCTTATCAGCCTATAAACTGGTCATTTCCATCAAGTTTGTGTGTCTTGCACCAATGTAGGAGACGTGGTGAAGGGGTCATCTTCTTATTATACGCCCATGAGTGCAACAGTCCGATTAGTACAACAGAGCTTTTCTCTTCTAAGTTATGATGGTTGTAGAGTAGTTTGTCACTATTCAGAGAGATATTACACAAAGCTAAACCAAAACATCAAATATAAATGCCTGCATTTCTGAAGCCTCATCAGTTTGAGGCACACTGGTGGTCAAAGTCTATTGAAGTCAAAAGGACAATATCATCGGCAAACAGTCGAAATGCACCCAAATACCAGTGAAAGGGGACATAACAGAACTTGGCTCTATCTTGATATTCTGTCCTCACGGTATTATGAATAGGAGAGATGACAACACAGAAGTCTAAGGCCACATTAGATGTGCTTGATGAAAGTTCAACAATAAAGACAGATCTCGCTCTGAGTGCATAGAGAATGAGAACATGTGAATTCGTATGAGCCCTTCAATATGTAACACAGTGAAAATAATGAGATGAAATATGTACTGTTCTTCCTGGATCTGAGATTATTTTCCAGCTGTCTGTTAGCTCTAACAACAGCGATGCAATATATCCTCACACAACGGGTTGTATGATATCTTACAAAAAGTTTATAATTTTTTGTGATTTTTCCTACATAATTTAGCATTACGTGTTAATTTCCGCTCATTCCATGCATGCAGCCTTATCAAACTAAAATTCCATCTTCACAGGAAACTCAGTTAGGTTAAGTTAAACAAATCTACTTGGTTAGTTTCAGGAAAAGGACATCTTTTGGGTTAAAATAACCACGAAAGTGGCGGTACTGAAGTACACAAGTTACCGTCCAAAACATCAAATCTGACTTCTCGTTTCACACGGGGAACGAACAGCGGTCTCCTGGCCGAAAGATCACAGTTTGTTAAACTCATCCACCTCACCTCCCACCAGCCAAATGTGTGCTTTAGTGGTCTTTATACTTCCTTGTTGACGATTACATGGATAACATACAATATTTGGTGGGATTTCTACATTTTAAGGCACATTGTTTTTCATAGGTATTGCTAAGAATGCCGGATAATATCAGCCAAGTGATTATTTTCACCTGAAATTGAGGAGTAACATAAGTAAAGGTTAAATACAAGTGGATGCCGCATTAAGTCACATGATGTTTTATGACTTCAGGTGATGAACATGTGTGACTGATTGCAAAATCTCACCTGGTACAACAATCAGATGTAAGGTGGAGTTATGACGTCCTCTTTTGTTCCGGGCTTCACAGTAATAATTCCCACTGTGTTCAGCTCTGATGTCAGTGATGGTGAAGATCTGTCCTGATGCTTTTGATGAGTCTTCACCCTCCTTGTACCAGGTGTAGTTAGCTGCTGGGTTAGCATCACTGCTACAGGTCAGATTCACTGAACTGCCCTCCACTATCTCATCAGAGGGACTCACTGACACAGAGGGAAGCTTTGGAGCATCTGGAGATGTAGAGAGACTCAAGTTAATCAAATGTGATGTGTGTCTTAAATGCTAAAATGGCTTCATTACATGTTGCATTTTGGATGAATGTATTTTATGAACAGAAACCTTTTAGCGCTATCGTCTGTCAACCTTAACAACAAGATTATAGTCAATATTAATTTCACAAAACTTCTCTGGTGAGAGTTCTGTACTAAATAAATAACATTTGAAAATGATACATGAAACATCTCCCTCACTGCTGGGTCACCAGGACACCAGATGTGATTATGTGTTGTACTCACACTGGACATCTACTGATAGAGATGATGACATGATCTCTCCATGTGGATTCTCAGACTTGCAGTAGTAGATCCCTCTGTCCTCAGAGCTGATGGAGGAGAAATGATGAATGCCTTCTGGACTTTGATGCTGTGTTTGGTTCCCCTTGTACCAGGTGTAGTTAGCTGCTGGGTTAGCATCACTGCTACAGGTCAGAGTCACTGAACTGCCCTCCACTATCTCATCAGAGGGACTCACTAACACAGAGGGAAGCTTTGGAGGATCTGTATATGAATATAGATTATTACAAGTTGATCAAAAGCATCTTTATTTTCTTGTTCTTGTTGACAGATTGATTGTCTGTGTTGCTTAAAGCCTGTATTGTACTCACATGTCACATTAATGATGTATTCAGATGTCTTCGTCCCCAGCTGGTTCTCAGCTGTGCAGTAATACTGTCCAGAGTCAGAGGACTGGATGGAGCTGAAGACGAGCTGCAATACTTCACTTAGACGTTCATGGTCTTGATCTACACCCTCCTTGTACCAGGTGTATTTAGCTGCTGGGTTAGCATCACTGCTACAGGTCAGAGTCACTGAACTGCCCTCCACTATCTCATCAGAGGGACTCACTGACACAGAGGGAAGCTTTGGAGCATCTGGAGGAGAAATTAGAATACATTAACTTGAAGATGTGAATTTTATTCATGAGAGTTTTAATTTTTTCATAATTTGATGATTGATTATTGCCGCTGTCCAGAGTGCTGATCCTGGAGCCTTAACTTAAAGGCACATTTCAACTTAAATTAAGAATATTTTCCTCTTACCTGTAGTGCTATTTATTCATCTAGATAGTTTTGGTCTGAGTTGCCTATTGTTGGAGATACCATACGTTGAGATGTCTGTCCTATGTTATAATGGAACTTAATCCAACTCCAAAAGATTCATATGAAAAATGAAACACCAATGTTTCTTTACAGAAATCATGACCGGGTAACTAAAGTTAAGTTACATTTCTATTGTTCCTTTTTTAATTTTCCATTTACTAATTAAGTCATTTTTTCTGGGTAAACCCATCCAACATTTCTTTATGTTTGGAGCCAAAAAAAGGATTTGAAGGATTGAAAACCCCTCCTCGGTCAGAATTCATATTTATGTTAAAGATGAACTAAAAATGTGTAAGAGCTGAAAATGAACTTAATAGTTTTAAGACTGTTTGGGTGTAACTCACATACTGAAGGAGAGGGGGACATCTCGTATCCACTTATAGCACAAGAATAGTTGTCTGCTGGATTTAATGGGCTGTGAAGAAAATAAACTGTTTCTTCCTTCCTTTTCTGTCCATTCTTGTACCAGATGTAAGACGAATGATCAGGCAGCTGACACTTAGTGTGACATGTTAGCTCTGTCCAGGTAGAATGGACTGTTGGTCTCCTCACATTTATCTGGAGCTGTGGATCTGTGATAAACCAACAGAGCCGTTATTTTACAATCAACTATCGACATACAAAAAGAAAGAAGAAATGCAAACACAAGCCGATAGTAATGTTTCCTATCAAACATTTAAAACGCAAATGTTACCTGTGACAGACAAAGTGACTCCAGGTGAACCGGTATACTTCCCACCTGATTGGTTTGTAGTGAACATGAACTTGTACTCAGCTGAGTCGCTCTCTCTCAGGTTTGTGATTGTCAGAGTGCAGTAGTTCTTATCACACTGGGTCTGCACACGTCCTGAGTACTCTGAGTCTGTTGTCAGATCCACAGGTCGACCACCATTTGTGTTAGTAAACCAGAATGTTTTGTGAACAGCTTGGTTTGTCATGGATGGGTGTATGCAGTGCATTTTAACTGTTGCTCCTTTAAAGGCACAGACCTCAGTAGGAGTGTAGGTCACTCTCCAGGCATTAGGACTCTGTATCACTGTAACACAGAGCACATCAGGAACCACAGTCAGAATAACATCAGAAGACCAGTTTGTTCTCATTCCAAGGGCGTCTAAACCATCGCTGTATGAGACGCACCAGGCTTTTAAGCAACTACAGTGTAAACTCCTCCACATCATGATTAGTAACCCAGAGAAAGGAAGTATAAAGAGAGAAAATCCACACAGGGCAAGTCGGTCTAATAAACCCAGGACTTTCATCCAGGAGACCTCTTTTCATGTCCCATATGAAACGAAAAGTAAACGTTGATATTTAGTCCCATGAGGCATTGGTGCCATTAGTCACAGGGGGCTAATGAGTCTTATCACATGATTGGTTTGTCACTCACTAGACACGTGGGTTGTTACTCAGAAGAATAAAAGTCAACGCTCTTTCCTAAACTTTGAAAACGGAATTCATTTTGTAAAGACTCTCCGCATGCAACAAGTCTAAATTGACACACCGTCGAAGATGTGTTGGAAACCAACAACTTGGTGTCCGTCTTTGTGTTCACAATGTTAACTTTCACGTTTACTTTACAGTTGTATTTTTAACACAAATCACAATTTGTTCTAAACCTAAGTTGGTTTGTTACCTAAACTAGTGTTTATTTTTAATTCATGACTTTAACCACGTGATTACATGCAAGAATTATCTCATGAACAAGTGCATACAGGCTTTTCAAAATAAACTTCCATCTTCACAGCAAACATCATAATTAGGTGAAGGCAACAACACTTCTTAGTTAGGTTAAGAAAAATATCTGGGTTAAAATAACAATAAAGGGGATGTCACTTAGGTACAGAAGTTACGGGACAAATAAATCAACGTTGACTTCTTGTTTGTAAAACATTGCATTGTAAATTACTACATGCCCAAGGTTAATAGTAGGAGAATGCTGTCCCACCCAGATGGGTTAACACTTAGGTTTTAAGAAGTAACAAGTTGGAGGAGCATAGCTGGTAAATATCAGAGCTAAGATGGAGAACAGTACATAGGTAAGCTAGTATTCCTTTATGAATAAAAATATAGCAATGATGTTGTCGGCGAGTCAACAATGTTCAACCCACCAAATCATAAACAATAGAATGCAGAGTAACGTCAACGTACGTAAACTTACACACTGAAGGAGAGCGAAGTTCCTCATATCCTCCTACAGCACAGGAGATTCTGTCTGAAGGATAAAAGTAGCCTGAGTACGAAATAGAAGTTTTTCCCCAAATCTTCTGTCCATTGTTGTACCAGACGTAGTGAGGATGACCAGGAGGAAGACAGCTGCTCTGACACATCAACTCTGTCCATTTAGAAAACTGGTAGACCAGTAATCTGTTCACCTGAACCTGGAGATCTGAATATGTGAAACATGAACAGAAGTCTTAATTTTGATATTAATAATGGATTGTACTTGTATAGCGCTTTTCTAGTCTTCCGACCACTCAAAGCGCTTTTTACATCACTAATCAATCACCCATTCATACACTGATGACAGGGGCTACCATGCAAGGTGCCACCTGCCCCTCGTCATCTATGTAATCATTCATACACCGATGGTACAGCCTTCGGGAGCAACTCAGGGGTTAAGTGTCACGCTCAAGGACACATCGACATGGACTGCCGGAGCCAGGGATCGAACCGCCAATCCTCTGATTGGAGGACGACCCTGCTCTCCACTGAGCCACAGTCGCCAACCAGAGTTTAGACTGAACCATCATTGTACACACACATATACACAAACACAGATGAAAGTAACTTGCAAAAGACTATTACTAAATTACTAAATATTCAGATGAAAAAGTTACCTGTGACGGACAGAGAGACTCCAGTATCACCAGTATACTTCTCACCTGGTTGGTTTGTAGTGAACCTGAACTTGTACTCAGCTGAGTCGCTCTCTCTCACGTTTGTGATTGTCAGAGTGCAGTAGTTGTTTCCACAGTGAGACTGCACACGACCTGAATACTCCGGGTCCGTTCTCAGATCCACATAAACATCATTACTCTCTTTAGTGAACCAAAATGTTTCCTCAACTTTTGTATAAAGGCCAGATATTGTGTATGGGTATGTGTAGCTGCAGCGTATTTCAGCTGTTGATCCTTTCAAGGCACAGACCTTAGAAGAGGTGTAAGTCACTCTCCAGTCATCCTGACTGTGAATCACTGTAAGACAGAAGATTCATGACATCAGAGAACAGTTCTACTTACACTTATCTGTCTTAGGAGGACTGAACCGAAATGCTTTTCAAAATCTACATCCAGAGGTGTCAAAGCATTTGTCACTGAGAACCGACAGTCTGCAGGTTTTCATTTCATTTGAATGACTGAGGTGAAATTAAAACCTGTAGACGGTCGGCTCTCCATGACACAAGTTTGGACAACTGACGTTGGCTCTCCCAACGTCCTGTGAGTTAGTACAAAGACGATCATAGTACCAACAGAATTACATTTTTTTGTAATCATGCAGTCATAAAAACATATTTGTCTCTAACTACAACTTAACAAGAAGACAATACTTCAGTAATAATCACTTTTCGTTGCCAAAAATCTTTTTTACTTTCTTATTACCATTTTTTTAATTACAAGCATGGCTCTTTTGTGCTTAAATTTGCTTAAACCTGACTTTAACATTCGTTCTCACATGTTTTTACTCATTTGCCACACATTTTATTTAACATTTCTCAATCTTTTAACCTTGTGCAGCACGTCCCACACATAACCCTGGGCACACCCTCACGTCTTATCTGCACACATCTCTTAATTTCCTGAATAAGTAATATATAATAATAATTGATTTAGCATCTGAGCATAAATGTACCACGTTTGATGCACCCTTACCACCAATGACGTTTTGGCAATTCCACTTTGAGAAAAGAGGAACAAGACAAAAATATCTTGTACAGTAGTGTCACACTTCAATCATGCTCAGAGCACGGTTCACACAATCAAAGGTTAGTTTGTAAAGTTCAAACCCAAGTAAAGCTGTCCTTGATTTACTTTACTCTAAACATAAAAAGTATCATGTGTAAAGTGTCAGATCTGAACAAAACTTTAGTCTCAAACATTCAAATAAAGGAACTAACATCATCAACAGAGTGTGAAGAGGTTACAGTGGTGACGTTACGTTGAAGTCGTCTGTGTGTTGTGTTAAAGAGATATCTGAAGACGTCCAGAGTTTTACAAACAGGCACTGCATCACTTCACAAGTCAGATCTCTGAACATGATGACCGGAGAATCATTAGTTAAATGTTCACTTTGTGTAAATAGCCTATAACATGAATATAGAAATACAGTACCTGGTACAGTGAGGAGGAGGAGGACAAATCCACTCACTGCTGCTGTTAAACTCATAGCTGCTCCTCTGATCTCTAAATGTGAGACAATAAAACATGTAAGCAGATAAAATAATGCAAAAAAGATATAAACATTAACAGACACATTAATAAAGTGCTTATACTTACAATGAAGAGAGACGTCGTCTTTAAAGATGAGTTCCCTCTTCTGTCAGTAAGCAGACACATATCAGGCTGTTTAAAGCCTAGATTTCCTTCCTCTTTTGATCATTAATATGCACGGTGAGAAAAACACCAGTTAACACCCACAACACAATGACATTGTGTTTTTCAAACAGTATGAACTTTAAAATAGAGATTAAGGTACAGAACCCGTTTTGCACCGACAGCATTAAAAAGAGCTTTCAGAAAGAGAAGAGAGAATCAGACAGATGTGCACAGAGGCAGGATGTCAAACAGTCTGCAGGTGAAGTGACGGAGCAGGAACATAATCAACCTGTGAACCTCGAGGAAGTTTTACTCCATTCATTTAAAAAAATGACAAAAAATGCCTGAAATGTTTCTTTTATAACAACAAAAAAAAGATAAAAATATACATTGTACACACTTTTCTGTAATAGAGCAGAAGAGCAGTAGTGTGCATACAGTTGTAATTATATTTTTTCTTTACAAAATGGGCATATTTTTTTCCCTCAAACATTCAAATTCTTTCAAATTTACCAGCAATTAAGAAACTTACAAGACATTATTTTTTGTTTTAATATTTATATATATATATATATATTCCATTAAATTTAATTATTGTATTTTTTATTAGTCAGTTATACACAGTCAATGCACAGAGAGGAAGACATAAATATGTATCAAAATATATATAAACAATCAATAATTAAGAGTAATATTAATTAGTATGTGCTTTTCTTGTTAGTTTCCTCTCTGTTCAGGTTTCTGCTCAGTATGAAATCTAAAAGTAAATTCAGAGGTGAAGAAAACTGTTGACAGCAGCTTTGATTTGAAGACGAGATAAAAGCTGCTATCAACACAGAGCACGGAAACACGTCACTGAGGCCAGAGAGTAAAGGAGGAACTAGCAGGGTTTGGTGCTGATGTATGATGATAGAAGACTAGTTAAGTCAGTATGTGATTCACTGTGAGACCAGCACCCCTCCAACAAAACATAAAACTTTGCACACATCAGCCACAACAGTGAGCGCTATTTTAGTGGCTGATGTGCAACTATGCCATCAAAACCCATGCATATACAAAAGAACAACATTTGAATAGCTGTCCACTGTAGTGACCTCTATGCATGAAAGGGTTAATGTTTAGAAACATTAACAGACACATTAATAAAGTGCTTATACTTACAATGAAGAGAGACGTCGTCTTTAAAGATCAGTTCCCTCTTCTGTCAGTAAGCAGAAGACAGATATCAGGCTGTTTAAAGCCTAGATTTCCTTCCTCTTTTGATCATTAATATGCACGGTGAGAAAAACACCAGTTAACACCCACAACACAATGACGTTGTGTTTTTCAAACAGTATTAACTTTAAAATAGAGGTTAAGGTACAGAACCCGTTTTGCACCGACAGCATTAAAAAGAGCTTTCAGAAAGAGAAGAGAGGATCAGACAGATGTGCACAGAGGCAGGATGTCAAACAGTCTGCAGGTGAAGTGACGGAGCAGGAACATAATCAACCTGTGAACCACGAGGAAGTTTTACTGAACAGGATGGCATAAGAAATCTTAATATTAAAAGGAAAAACCCTGGAGGTTCAGAGAGAACATGTTTCTTTTCATCATTTGGGTGAACTGTGCCTTTAAAGCAGACAGTGGAGGGAGCACTCAGAGTGATGCAGCCTGAATGTGCCACACTACAGCTTCACCACTAGAGGACAATCAACACTGACACATTTCATCATCAATTAAAGACTGTTTAGTCAAATTTGAACTAACTTTGTGTTCTTTATTTCTACATTTTATTAGTAGAACTATTTGCATTCAAGTCTTTTACTCTGAAAATGTAATTCATTTAGGATTAGAGGTCCATATTAAGTTCAGGAAGTGTCAATAGTTCATAGTCATGACCAACAGCTTTGACATATTGAACAAGCAACAAGATCTTTAAAATAACTCAACAAGGGCTCATACTTATGAAATCTTGTTTATTAATCTCGACCTTCTCTGCTTCGACGAATGACCCCAAATAATTTAAATGAGCCTGTTACGTGTCAGGCAGAGGCGAAGCGTCTGTGTGTGTGTTTTCTCCCTCCTGCCTCTCTCTTTCTCTCTCGCTCTGTATTTTTCTCCCTCTCCAGGTGATTGGTTTAAACCTGTGCAGCCCAGTCATGCTGCTCTAGCTTCCACAATCTCAAGCTGGCCAATCAGCAGAGTAGGCCCTAAATAAAAGGAGGAAGCCTGAGAAGTTCGGGCTGCTCTCGGTCATTTGGAAGGGGGTTTGAAACGCTGGAGTGAGAGAGAGAGTCACGTAACTTGTATTTGACCGTTTTCTGACGTACCTGACTGATTAAAAGACACTGACTTTGGATTTGCTGACAACTGTCACAGTTTTACTTCCATACACTCCTGTCATTAGCTGTTCACCTGCCTGTCACTCTGTCTCTCAGTTCACTCCGGCCACTCCCAGTTCCACTTCCAGCTCACAGCCCAGCCCCTTCTCTCTCACCACACCATCCCTCACCTAATCAGTATTACTCAGTGCACCTGTCTGCCACACCCACCTCATCAGCACAATCCCTCTCACCTGCTCACTCTGCTGCACCTACTCCCTCCAGTCTTTAAACCCCAGTCAGTCACACACTCGCTGCCAGATCATTCGCCGCATTCATGCCAGACCTTCCAGCAATTTCCTTGGACTGACTTAACGCGTTCCGGCCGACTCCTGTCCCTTCGGCGTTCCAGCCGAGTCCTGTCTGTCCCGTCGGCGTTCCGGCCGAGTCCTGTCCGTCCCGTCGGCGTTCCGGCCAACTCCTGTCCCTCAGTCCACCCAGGACCCTAACCCATTCCTGAGAAGCCGCCTGGCTTATGAAGGGCCTCTGAGCATCCAGCTAGCCAGAGTAGGAAGGAGGCAGGAAAGAAGGAGAGGTCGGTCCCCCACACTGCACGTCTCGCCGGAGGTCTGAACCTATGTCTCGCCAGTTCCCGCACCGAAGGTCCGGGCCGAGGTCTTGCTGGTTCCGGCTCCACGTGTCCGGACAGCTTTCCGGCCGACGCCTGCACCTCCTGTCCCGTCGGCGTTCCGGCAGACTCCTGTCCCGTCGGCGTTCCGGCAGACTCCTGTCCCGTAGGTGTTCCGGCAGACTCCTGTCCCGTCGGAGTTCCGGCAGACTCCTGTCCCGTCGGCGCTCCTGCCGACTCCTGTCCCGTCGGCGTTCCGGCAGACTCCTGACCCTTCAGCGCTCTCGCCGACTCCTGCACCTCCTGATCCGTCGGCATTCCTGCCGACTCCTGACCCGTCGGCATTCCGCAGCCTTAGTCGACCTCCTGTTCGCCCCCCAGAGGGGTTCTGCCCGTCCACCTTGCCTCAGCCTTAGAGGATTCTTACTCTGCGGCCTCAGTGGAGTTCCCACGAGTATAGCCTACGCTTACTCTGGTTTCCGTCTGCCTGATCCCATGCCTGTTTCCCTGACGGCTCGGCGCTTTCCCGATAGGAATCCTCTACTTGAGTCTGATCCTGCCTGTATGTCTGCTGTTTGTCCCGCTTTACATAAAGCTTCTGAACACTACTCCGTCTCAGTCGTACTGCTTTTGGGTCCACACCACATCCGTGACACTTTGTGTGAGAAACTAGTTCAGAACACCACACTCACCCATTAAAAGGCCATTTAGAAGGAGAATGTTTTCTTTAGTGTGATCACCATTTAGGGTCAGTAAAGTAATCATTAGTATCTATCTGATTATTAAAAGTAATCAAATACTGGTAAAAAGTAGATTAAAGGTGATTTGAAAAGAGTGAGGCTACACGGTGGTGTAGTGGTTAGCACTGTCGCCTCACAGCAAGAGGGGGCCAGGGTTCAATTCCCGGACCAGACGGCCTTCTGTGTGAGTTTGCATGTTCTCCCTGTGTCAGCATGGGTCCTCTCCGGGTTCTCCGGATTATTAGGATTACTCTAAATTGCCCGTAAGTGTGAATGTGAGCGTGAGTGGTTGTTTGTCTCTATATGTCAGCCCTGTGATAGGCTGGCGACCTGTCCAGGGTGTACCCTGCCCTTAGCCCATTGACAGCTGAGATCGGCTCCAGCACCCCCGCGACCCTTAATTGGATAAGCGGTTACGGAAGATGAATGAATGAATGAAAAGAGTCAATGTAACAAAAACACGTTCAAGATAAGACTTCATTGATCCCCAGAGGGAAATTCACATGTAACGCCAGCACAAAAGACAAGAAAAACAGATGGAGAACTTATTTGAATGGAATAAGTGCAAATACTGACACGTCTGGTCTTTTTAGTCAAAGAACTATTTTGAAACTATTTTGTACAAAATCTAAATTCAGTGTTAAACGTATATACAAGGAGAGAAACGAAAAACACACAAGCCTGAAGTATATGTATAAAAAAGAAGCATGTAGATGACTGTAATGAGCAGGTGAGGCAGTAAAAATAATTTACAAAATTAGTACAGTAATACTAATATTTGACTCACAATAAAACCAGCTGGGATAAAACTGCTAAAAAAAAAAGTGAAGTTGAAGAACGTGGTGGAGATATATTTAAAATACAGGAGTGTACATTCTCTGTTATTAGTAAAATGTAACTCTTTACTAATATTGAGTGGCAACAGTTGTAATCTACAACTAGATCAGCAAACACATGTTCCCCTCCAATAGTAAAGCTGCACATTAATAAGCTGTGACTTACTGTCATTAACATTAAATGAATAAGAGATCTCAGGTGAGCTTTAATACCTTATATAAATCTTCCAGCATTTCAAGGTCACAGTTTTAACTTTGAGCATTACACTACCTCTCTGTGATCCCATCATGCACGCTGGTTTAAAGTGAAAAGGGATATGTTTTCACATTGAAATTATTTTAATATTAGCGATTTGCAAGTTTTTACCACTTCAGGTGGTACTTTTGGTGGCACTAAACTCAGTTTTTATCCTCTTTTCCCAAAATCAGTTGTTACTCCACTTTGGTCCAGAGAGAAATATCTTACCTGGATTGTCATAATAATAAAAAATAAATAATAATAATAATAATCATAACAATAATTATATTTAGTATTGTTATTTTATTATAATAATTATTATTGTTATATAATAATAATAATAATTGTTATATAATAATAATAATAATAATAATAATTAATTATTATTATTATTATTATAAATATGTATATATAATAAATCAATAATTATTTAATATTTAATTGAAATACATTTTATGAACATAGAACATATATATGGATATATTTATATGTATAGAGGTGTAGACTCTGTGGTCATCAGTTTTTGTTGACGGTGCTGTACAATGCAGCTGGATCCTCTCCAGCTCTGATTCTGAGAAAAAGGTGATTCTTAAGATACATTATGAAATATTATCATTCTCATTAGCAGTAATGAAAGGAATGCAAAAGCAATTCATTTATATCAAAGTTCTCTCATTGGAAGTGAGATTAATGTTCCTGTGTGAGGAGCTGCTCACCTCGGGGCTCTGATGAACTTGACGGTGGCGTATTCAGCCCCTTCTTGTTGCTCCGTGTGTCTGAGGGGCTGAGCTGGCCTGATGTTGGAGTAGAGAGGATCTGCCTGGTTGTTGGAGAAGTGGATGCTGGCGTACTGGAGGTCACCCTGCTCCTCCTGCTGTCCCTGATCAGGTAGACACAGCAGAGGCAAAGTTACTTTCAGCTGTTCGAAACCAGTGTGTTTGGTTTTTTTAAGTTATATAAGAGATGTTTGTGACGTGTTTTCTGTACTTATGTTACATTGTTTATCGTATCTAAATTAGTTCACATAGTTCATTAAAGCCCAACAATGATGTTTTCTCCTGAACCTAACTAAGTGGTTTTGTTGCCTCAACATAATCGTGCTGCTAAGTGACACAAAAAAGCGGTTTAAATGTTGTTCTGTTATAAGCCTTCCCATGAGATCGGGTTGACTCAGTAAGATGAATGGAAAAGGTTTTTTTGTACTAAAATAATATACATAACTATTCTTCCCTGTTCCCTGTTGTCCCGTCTCTCTTCAAGTTCAGACGAGTCCCTGGAAGCCCCTTTTTTCTGTTTGGAAGAATTAATAAAAATAAATACACGGTTGAATGTTTTCCTTCTTACAAACTGACTTTTAATGGTTTGACAAACAACGAATCACTGAATCAGAAATGCTCACCTAATCCACAGGAAGACAGAGAGGGATATGACAGCCAGGAGAACAACAGTGATTGTTCCAGCAGCTGTATATTTCCATGATCCTGAGAAATGGAGATATAAAGAAAACACAGTTTATTTCGGGTGTTACAGCAATTTTGGGCCCATTGGTGCCATAGAGTGATATATGACAAATCAGTGCATGTGTGCATAATACATCCATGGAGTTTTAAAAATGAAATTATGGTTTTATCTGCCTATAAACTGGTCATTTCAATCAAGTTTGTGTGTCTTGCACCAATGTAGGAGAGGTGGTGGAGGGGCCATTTTCTTATTATACGCCCATGAGTGCAACAGTCCGATTAGTACAACAGAGCTTTTCTCTCCTGAGTTATGATGGTAGGAGAGCAAGTGGTCACTATTCAGAGAGATATTCCACGAAGCTAAACCAAACATCAAATAGAAATGCCTGCATTTCTGAAGCCTCATCAGTTTTAAGTACACTGGTGGTCAAAGTCTAATGAAGCCAAAAGGACAATATCATCTGCAAACAGTCGAAATGCTATTCAACATAACAGAAAATGGGGACATAACAGACCTTGGCTCTATCTTGATATTCTGTCCTCAGGGAATTATGAATAGGAGAGATGACAACACAGAAGTCTAAGGCCACATTACATGTGCTCGATGAAAGTTTAACAATAAAGACAGATCTCGCTCTGAGTGCATAGAGAATGAGAACATGTGAACAAGACAATTACATTTGCATAAGCCCTTCAATATGTAACACAGTGAAAATAATGAGATGAAATCTGTACTTTTCTTCCTGGTTCTGAGATTATTTTCCAGCTGTGTGTTAGCTCTAACAGCCATGCAATATATCCTCACACAAAGGGTTGTATGATATCATACGAAAATAAAAAATTTTTTGTGATATTTCCTACAATATTTAGCATCACGTGGTAATTTCCGCTCATTACATGCATGCAGCCTTATAAAAATAAACTTCCATCTTCACAGGGAACCTCAGGTTTAGGCAAACAAATCTACTTGGTTAGTTTCAGGAAAAGGACATCTTTTGGGTTAAAATAACCACAAAAGTACTGAAGTACACAAGTTACTGTCCAAAACATCAAAGCTGACTTTTTTTTCCTACATATTGAGGCACATTGTTTTTCATAGGTATTGTCACGGGTGTGGTGTGGACCCAGAAGCAGTGCGGCAGGAGACGGTGTAGAATGCAGCAGCTTTATTGAAAGCGGGACATACAGCAGACAAACAGGCAGTGTCAGACAAACAGGCAGGGTCAGACAATCAGGCAGGGTCAGACTCACGTCGTGAATTCCTATAAGGAGAACGCCAAGCCGTCAGGGAAACAGGCAGGGGATCAGGCAGACGGAAACCAGAGGAAGCGGAGGCTATACTCGTGGTGGGGGACAGAAGGCTAAGGCGGCTAACCAGGGCAAAGGCAAGGTAGGAATCTGGTGGTCGGGGACAGAAGGCTGAGTCATTGACCGGGGCACAGGCAAGGCAGAGAAGTCCAAACGGGCAGAGTCGGTAACGGGAAATCAGTCTGGGGAAAAACGCTTGAAGGTCTGGCATGAATGCGGCGAACGATCTGGCAGCGAGTGTGTGACTGACTGGGGTTTAAATACTGGAGGGAGTAGGTGCAGCAGAGTGAGCAGGTGAGAGGGATTGTGCTGATGAGGTGGGTGTGGCAGACAGGTGCACTGCATGAGGCTGATTAGGTGAGTAAGGGAGAGTGTGGTGAGAGAGGGGGGGCTGGGCTGTGAGCTGAGAGAAATAGTGCAAGAAGAGTGAACAGGTGTGACTATGACAGCTAAATGGACAGTTCACCCCTAAATCTAAAATACATATTTTCCCTCTCACCTTTAGTGCAAATCATCAATCTAGATAGTTTTGGTTTGAGTTGCCTAGTGTTGGAGATATCGGCCGTTGAGATATCTACCTTCTTTAGAATATAATGTCACTACATGGCACTCGGCTTGTGGTGCTAAAAGAGCCCAGACAATACATTTAATAAATTCAACAGAGCTGTTGAGTCTAGATCAAGTTTAATAAAAGCACTACAGCTAAAAGGAAAAATATATTGGTCTTTTTGTCAGTGCATCTTCATATCAGCAACATCCCAAACCCTAATAAACTATTAAACTGTGGCTCATTTCATCCTCAGAGTGACACAAAGTGAGAATTACAGAAATAAGAAGAATATAATAAAATAATACTGTGAATAATAAAACAGAAAAGCTGACATCCAAATATTTTTACAGACTAATATTTACAACTAGAGTCATCCAACAGGTTCATTACTTGTAACATCCAAAAAAGTTAATGCTTTTGTTAGATTTCAATGTATGAAAAACTAAACTGTATATGGAGTAAAATGTGATGCTTTCAGTTCACTGTCTCTGTTTTTAACAGACTTTATTGGGCAGGTGTAAACCCAGAAGCTGATCAGGATTTCTCAAAAGTTATTAATTATGTAGAACTTAAAAACAATATTTTGCATGGAAACTTTCATCCTCACTTTCTGTAATACAAAACACTAAAAGAAAAATAAGCTTGCATATTTTAAGCAGTTTCTTGAGTCACTAAGTCACACAGCACCTGACCATCAGCTGATCTAAACAATATATCAAGTTTGTCACCTCAACATGATTCAGTTGGAGCTGCCAACACCACGTTCTTCTAAACCTTCTTCATTCATTCTGCTGCTGACTGTCTGTGCTGCTGACTCCTACCTGCTGCTGCTGCTACTGAAAACTGACAAGAAAGAAAACTTTTGGGAGGTTTACGTCTCCACTTCCCCCACATCCTGCACAGCCTCGCTCTCCACAGTGATGTTTCAATGTCGTACTACTTTGTTTCCATCAGGTGAGTCTCTCTCTGGTTCAACTGCATCTGAAGAAAATCACAGAAAACTAAAGTTATCGTGAAAAGTTATCGTTGGGAACTGTGACTATGAATCTGAAGTCAGCCTGTTTTATTTGATGCAGCAGGAGGCTCTAACCTGACTGGACTTCACACCTGGTCTTCCTGCTCCTCTGTGTCTTCTGTCTGTGCTGCAGCGTCTGAGAAGATCTCATAGACAGGACAAGAGTCCAACTGATGGAGAAAGACAACAAGATATTAGTTTAGATGGACCTCATTCATTAAATCCTGCATTCATTTACATTTCAGCAAAAAAAATGTTTTCAAGCATGTTTAAAGTACATTATTTGCTAAAGTTATGTTACGGTGAAATGCATTACTGGTTTCTCTCTAGAAAGATGTTTTTTAAGTAATACATTCACTTTACTTCTTCTTCACTTTCTAGACCGTTTATGGGCCAAGTTATAACTATGATAATGGGTAGGTTCAGTCAACAGAGTCTCTCTCTCTCTCTCTCTACCTCTACCTGTTCATGTGGTTCAGTGGTGGAGCTCAGAGGTTTCTTCTTCCTGTAATGAGTCCAACAACAAATACAGAATGTAACACAATGAAATTCATAACACTGAACCTAAAGGACAGAAGTGAGTGATTTGTTTCTGTTGTACCTCGTCCACAGACTCAGGAGAAGCAGAGGAATCAGCATCAAGACCACCAGAGTGGACCTGATGATATTCATTATCATTGTTGAATTCCCTAAAAATATGAACAGATTTCCACATCGTAATCACGTCGGACGAAATAAACATGTGTTTGTGTGATGGTGAATGTGGAGAACTCACCTGCTACAACAATCAGATGTAAGGTGGAGTTATGACGTCCTCTGTTGTTCTGGGCTTCACAGTAATAATTCCCACTGTGTTCAGCTCTGAAGTCAGTGATGGTGAAGATCTGTCCTGATGCTTTTGGTGAGTCTTCACCCTCCTTGTACCAGGTGTAGTTAGCTGCTGGGTTAGCATCACTGCTACAGGTCAGAGTCACTGAACTGCCCTCCACTATCTCATCAGAGGGACTCACTGACACAGAGGGAAGCTTTGGAGCATCTGGAGGAGAAATTAGAATACATTAACTTCAAGATGTGAATTTTAATAGTTTGATGATTGATTATTGCCGCTGTCCAGAGTGCTGATCCTGGAGCCTAAACTTAAAGGGATATTTATGAATGAAATATTTTCCTCTTACCTGTAGTGCTATTTATTCATCTAGATAGTTTTGGTCTGAGTTGCCTATTGTTGGAGATACCATTCATTGAGATGTCTGTTTTATCTTGAAATGGAACTTAATCCAACTCTCAAAGAGCCAAAAGATTCAAATGAAAAATGAAACATTAATGTTTCTTTCCAGAAATCATGACCTGGTTACTAAAGTTAATTCGTAGACCTCGTTTTCTGCACTTCTAGCGGAAGAGTAACATACATTTCTATTGTTCCTTTTTTATTTTCCATTTACTAATTAAGTCATTTTTTCTGGGTAAACCCATCCAACATTTCTTTATGTTTGGAGCCAAAAAAAGGATTTGAAGGATTGAAAACCCCTCCTCGGTCAGAATTCATATTTATGTTAAAGATGAACTAAAAATGTGTAAGAGCTGAAAATGAACTTAATAGTTTTAAGACTGTTTGGGTGTAACTCACATACTGAAGGAGAGGGGAACATCTCGTATCCACTTATAGCACAAGAATAGTTGTCTGCTGGATTTAATGAGCTGTGAAGAAAATAAACTGTTTCTTCCTTCCTTTTCTGTCCATTCTTGAACCAGATGTAAGACGAATGATCAGGCAGCTGACACTTAGTGTGACATGTTAGCTCTGTCCAGGTAGAATGGACTGTTGGTCTCCTCACATTTATCTGGAGCTGTGGATCTGTGATAAACCAACAGAGCCGTTATTTTACAATCAACTATCGACATACAAAAAGAAAGAAGAAATGCAAACACAAGCCGATAGTAATGTTTCCTATCAAACATTTAAAACGCAAATGTTACCTGTGACAGACAAAGTGACTCCAGGTGAACCAGTATGTTTCCCTACTGTTAGGTCTGTCATGAACGTAAACTTGTACTCAGCTGAGTCGCTCTCTCTCAGGTTTGTGATTGTTAGAGTGCAGTCGTTCTTATCACACTGGGTCTGCACACGTCCTGAGTACTCTGAGTCTGCTGTCAGATCCACAGGTCGACCACCATTTGTGTTAGTAAACCAGAATGTTTTGTGAACAGCTTGGTTTGTCATGGATGGGTATGTGTAGCTGCAGCGCATTTTAACTGTTGCTCCTTTAAAGGCACAGACCTCAGTAGGAGTGTAGGTCACTCTCCAGGCATTAGGACTCTGTATCACTGTAACACAGAGCACATCAGGAACCACAGTCAGAATAACATCAGAAGACCAGTTTGTTCTCATTCCAAGGGCGTCAAAACCATCGCTGTATGAGATGCCCCAGGCTTTTAAGCAACTACAGTGTAAACTCCTCCACATCATGATTAGTAACCCAGAGAAAGGAAGTATAAAGAGAGAAAATCCACACAGGGCAAGTCGGTCTAATAAACCCAGGACTTTCATCCAGGAGACCTCTTTTCATGTCCCATATGAAACGAAAAGTAAACGTTGATATTTAGTCCCATGAGGCATTGGTGCCATTAGTCACAGGGGGCTAATGAGTCTTATCACATGATTGGTTTGTCACTCACTAGACACGTGGGTTGTTACTCAGAAGAATAAAAGTCAACGCTCTTTCCTAAACTTTGAAAACGGAATTCATTTTGTAAAGACTCTCCGCATGCAACAAGTTTAAATTGACACACCGTCGAAGATGTGTTGGAAACCAACAACTTGGTGTCCGTCTTTGTGTTCACAATGTTAACTTTCACGTTTACTTTACAGTTGTATTTTTAACACAAATCACAACCTTTTTCCTAAACCTAAGTTGGTTTGTTACCTAAACTAGTGTTTATTTTTAATTCATGACTTTAACCACGTGATTACATGCAAGAATTATCTCATGAACAATTGCATACAGGCTTTTCAAAATAAACTTCCATCTTCACAGCAAACATCATAATTAGGTGTAGGCAACAACACTTCTTAGTTAGGTTAAGAAAAATATCTGGGTTAAAATAACAATAAAGGGGATGTCACTTAGGTACAGAAGTTACGGGACAAATAAATCAACGTTGACTTCTTGTTTGTAAAACATTGCATTGTAAATTACTACATGCCCAAGGTTAATAGTAGGAGAATGCTGTCCCACCCAGATGGGTTAACACTTAGGTTTTAAGAAGTAACAAGTTGGAGGAGCATAGCTGGTAAAAATCAGAGCTAAGATGGAGAACAGTACATAGGTAAGCTAGTATTCCTTCATGAATAAAAATATAGCAATGATGTTGTCGGCGAGTCAACAATGTTCAACCCACCAAATCATAAACAATAGAATGCAGAGTAACGTCAACGTACGTAAACTTACACACTGAAGGAGAGCGAAGTTCCTCATATCCTCTAACAGCACAGGAGAAGCTGTCTGCAGGATAAAAGTAGTCTGAGTACGAAATAGAAGTTTCTCTCCAAATCTTCTGTCCATTGTTGTACCAGACGTAGTGAGGATGACCAGGAGGAAGACAGCTGCTCTGACACGTCAACTCTGCCCAGTTAGAATACTGGTAGACCTGTAATCTGTTCACCTGAACCTGGAGATCTGAATATGTGAAATATGAACAGAAGTCTTAATTTTGATAATAATAATGGATTGTACTTGTATAGCGCTTTTCTAGTCTTCCGACCACTCAAAGTGCTTTTTACATTACTAATCAATCACCCATTCATACACTGATGACAGGGGCTACCATGCAAGGTGCCACCTGCCCCTCGGGATCTATGTAATCATTCATACACCGATGGTACAGCCTTCGGGAGCAACTCAGGGGTTAAGTGTCTCGCTCAAGGACACATCGACATGGACTGCTGGAGCCAGGGATCGAACCGCCAATCCTCTGATTGGAGGACGACCCTGCTCTCCACTGAGCCACAGTCGCCAACCAGAGTTTAGACTGAACCATCATTGTACACACACATATACACAAACACAGATGAAAGTAACTTGCAAAAGACATTGGAAACTAAATGACTAAATATTCAGATGAAAAAGTTACCTGTGACGGACAGAGAGACTCCAGTATCACCAGTATACTTCCCACCTGGTTGGTTTGTAGTGAACCTGAACTTGTACTCAGCTGAGTCGCTCTCTCTCACGTTTGTGATTGTCAGAGTGCAGTAGTTGTTTCCACAGTGAGACTGCACACGACCTGAATACTCCGGGTCCGTTCTCAGATCCACAAAAACATCATTACTCACTTTAGTGAACCAAAATGTTTCCTCAACTCGGGTTTCACGGCTATTTATTTGGTATGGGTATTTGTAGCTGCAGTGTATTTCCACTGTTGATCCTCTTACAGCACAGATCTCAGCAGGAGTGTAAGTCACTGTCCAGCCATCCTTACCCTGAATCACTGTAACACAATAGAGAACATCAGGAACCGAAATCAAAGGTTTGTTAAGTTATCAGTGATTTGGTGAAAGGAGACCTGGACAAGCTTCAACATGTTCAATTATCATTATTAGTCATTGTCATTAAAAGTTATTTATCATGCATCTATCACACTAGAACTGAACTGCAATAAAGTATTTGGATGGTTTGGATTTGGTCCATTCATTTAAAAAAAGTTTAAAAAAATGCCTGAAATGCTTCTTTTATACCAACAAAAAAACAAGATAAAAATACATTAAACACACTTTTCTGTAATAGAGCAGAAGAGTAGTAGTGTGCAAACAGTATAATTTTTCTTAACAAAATGAGCATATTTTTTTGCCTCAAGCATTCAAAGTCTTTAAAATTTACCAGCAATCAAGAAAAAAATACCATAATTAAATTTAAATTTAACAATAATTAAATTTAATGTAGTGTGTGTATATATATATATATATATACACACACTACATTAAATTTAATTATTGTATTTTTTATTACTCGGTTATACACAGTCAATGCACAGAGAGGAAGACATAAATACTGTCTGTATCAATATATTTAAGTAATCAATAATTAAGGGTCATATTTATTAGTCTGTGCTTTTCTCGTTAGTTTCCTCTCTGTTCAGGTTTCTGATCAGTTAAGACTGAAATCAAAAAATAAATTCAGAGGTGAAGAAAACTGTTGACAGCAGCTTGATATGAAGACGAGATAAAAGCTGCTATCAACACAGAGCACGGAAACACGTCACTGAGGCCAGAGAGTAAAGGAGGAACTAGCAGGGTTTGGTGCTGATGTATGATGATAGAAGACTAGTTAAGTCAGTATGTGGTTCACTGTGAGACCAGCACCCCTCCAACAAAACTATTTAAAACTGATAAAAGTAGATGGAAACTAATCGCTACATGAGGTAGCACTTCTTCAACCAGGGTCAGCTTCATAACAGATTAAACAGGCAGGAGGTTTTCACAGGGTGAGGAGGAACCAGTTATAAATAAAACCCACAATATTCTCAGTTCACAGCTTGTCAAAGTGCTTAACACACAAGAGCAAAAGACGCTGTTCAACACCAAGTAAGATCTGACTGATCATCCATTACAAGTGACACAAAAACAAAGGAAACTTGTAAAAAAAAAAAACTTTTGAGCGTTTCTAGGAAGTGTTGCCTTCCACACGTCTCTGATCCACTTGTTTGGGACCTTTGGCGTGTTATTACAGACCCATATTATACTATATTCCCCTCTTTTAATGCGATAAATGTAAATGTAGGTGTTCAGTACCTGGTGCAGAGAGAAGGAAGAAGACAAATCCACTCACTGCTGCAGTTAAACTCATAGCTGCTCCTCTGATCTCTAAATGTGAGACAATAAAACATGTCAGCAGATAAAATAATGCAAAAAAGATATAAACATTAACAGACACATTAATAAAGTGTTTCTACTTACAATGAAGAGAGACGTCGTCTTTAAAGATGAGTTCCCTCTTCTGTCAGTAAGAAGACAGATGTCAGGCTGTTAAACGCCTAGATTTCCTTCCTCTTTTGATCATTAATAAAAAAGAGGAAGGAAAGAGAAAAACACCAGTTAACACCAAAAATTAAATTTAAAATAGAGATTAAGGTACAGAACCCGTTTTGCACCGACAGCATTAAAAAGAGCTTTCAGAAAGAGAAGAGAGGATCAGACAGATGTGCACAGAGGCAGGATGTCAAACAGTCTGCAGGTGAAGTGACGGAGCAGGAACATAATCAACCTGTGAACCACGAGGAGGTTTTACTGAACAGGATGGCATAAGAAATCTTAATATTGAAAGGAAAAACCCTAGAGGTTCAGAGAGAACATGTTTCTTTTCATCATTTGGGTGAACTGTGCCTTTAAAGCAGACAGTGGAGGGAGCACTCAGAGTGATGCAGCCTGAATGTGCCACACTACAGCTTCACCACTAGAGGACAATCAACACTGACACATTTCATCATCAATTAAAGACTGTTTAGTCAAATTTAAACTCACTTTGTGTTCTTTATTTCTACATTTTATTAGTAGAACTATTTGCAGTCAAGTCTTTTACTCTGAAAATGTAATTCATTTAGGATTAGAGGTCCATATTAAGTTCAGGAAGTGTCAATAGTTCATAGTCATGACCAACAGCTTTGACATATTGTACAAGCAACAAGATATTTAAAATAACTTAACAAGGGCTCATAATTATGACATCTTGTTTATCAACCTCGACCTTCTCTGCTTCGACGAATGACCCCAAATAATTTAAATGGGCCGTACGGAGATTTCAAATGTAAGATAAAGTAATCTAAAATACATATTTCCCCTCTCACCTTTAGTGCAAATCATCAATCTAGATAGTTTTGGTTTGGGTTGCCTAGTGTTGGAGATATCTACCTTCTTTAGAATATAATGTCACTATATGGCACTCGGCTTGTGGTGCTAAAAGAGCCCAGACAATACATTTAATGAATTCAACTGAGCTGTTGAGTCTAGATCAAGAAATAAAAGCACTACAGCTAAAAGGAAAAATATATTTTTATTTTTGTCAGTGCATCTTCATATCAGCAACATCCCAAACCCTAATAAACTATTAACCTGTGGCTCATTTCATCCTCAGTGACACAAAGTGAAAGAAATGACAAAAAAGAGAAAGCAAGAAGAAGTCCATTAGTCTTGATAGTAAATAAAATAATACTGTGAATAATAAAACAGAAAAGCTGACATCAAAATATTTTTGCAGACTTATATTTAGTTTGTATATCAAGTAAAATGGAATAATTCCCACAGTGTTCAGCAGTGAAGTCAGTGATGGTGAAGATCTGTCCTGATGCTTTTGGTGAGTCTTCATCCTTCTTGTACCAGGTGTAGTTAGCTGCTGGGTTAGCATCACTGCTACAGGTCAGAGTCACTGAACTGCCCTCCACTATCTCATCAGAGGGACTCACTGACACAGAGGGAAGCTTTGGAGCATCTGGAGGAGAAATGAATGTCCATTAACTTTAAGATGAGATAAGATAATCCTTTATTAGTCCCGCAGCAGGGAAATTTAAGATGAGAAGGTTCTCATGAAACATAAGTTTTATTTGTTAAAAGTGTATATCTTTGATTATTGCCGCTGTCTAGAGTGCCACAGTTCACCCCAAAATTCAAAATACATATTGTTCCTCTTACTTCTTGTGCTCACAGGAAACAACATGGTAAATTTAGGCAACAAAACTACTTGGGTATGTTTAATTAAGTACAGAAGTTAAGTATACAGGTCTCCTTGGTGAAACACCAGCTTCTGTTTGATCTCCTCCATTAAGTTACCTCAGAGTATGACTTAAAAGTTTTTTTTTTACCTTTGATTTTACCTAGAAGTCCCATTAAGACCAAAAATGTATTTTACAATAGAGAGCTATCCATTGCAGAAGCCATACACAATCACAACACAGTGAAACGACAAAAACAACATGATACAGTAACAATTAAACAGAATAATAGCTGTTAAACACATTGGCCACTACAATCTTTATGATGCCCTTGAATTCATGAACGGATATGAATGTCCCCAACTTTAAATATATTTTTTAATTATTACATGCCCAAGCTGAGAGAAGGAACATTTGGTTCCCCTGATCTATCAAAACCTGGGGTCCCTTAAAAAGATACAACTTGGAGGAGCATAGCTGGTAATAATCAGAGCTAAAACAGATAAGGGTACATATGTAAGGTAGTAATGCTTTATGAATCAAAATATAGTAATGATGTTGTCGGCGAGTCAACAATGTTCAACTCACCAAATCATAAACAATAGAATGCAGAGTAAACGTCAGTAAACTCACACTGAAGGAGAGGGGAAGTCCTCATATCCTCCTACAGCACAGGAGATGCTGTCTGAAGGATAAAAGTAGGCTGAGTACGAAATAGAAGTTTGTCCCAAAATCTTCTGTCCATTCTTGTACCAGACGTAGTGAAGATGACCAGGAGGAAGACAGCTGCTCTGACACGTCAACACTGCCCGGTGATGAGACTGGAAGACAGCTAATCTGTTCACCTGAACCTGGAGATCTGAGTATGTGGAAAAAGGAACAGAAGTCAGAATTTTACACTGAACAATCATCATACACACACACACACATATAAACAAACAAGACATTCAAAACACGTTGGAAACGAAATTACTAAATATTCAGATGAAAAAGTTACCTGTGACGGACAGAGAGACTCCAGTATCACCAGTATACTTCCCACCTGGTTGGTTTGTAGTGAACCTGAACTTGTACTCAGCTGAGTCGCTCTCTCTCACGTTTGTGATTGTCAGAGTGCAGTAGTTGTTTCCACAGTGAGACTGCACACGACCTGAATACTCCGGGTCCGTTCTCAGATCCACAAAAACATCATTACTCTCTTTAGTGAACCAAAATGTTTCCTCAACTCTGGCTTCACGGTGATTTATTCTGGATGGATATGTGTAGCTGCAGCGTATTTCCACTGTGGATCCTTTTACAGCACAGATCTTAGAAGAGGTGTAAGTCACTCTCCGACCTTGAATCACTGTAACAGTTCTTCCTCCATACTGTCAGTAGCTCCATACTCCCTGTCACTCTGTCTCACTCACCTAATTGACTCACTCTGTTCACCTGCCTGTCACTCTCTCTCAGTTCACTCCGGCCACTCCCAGTTCCACTTCCAGCTCACAGCCCAGCCCCTCTCTCTCTCACCACACCATCCCTCACTCATCTAATCAGCCTCATGCAGTGCACCTGTCTGCCACACCCACCTCATCAGCACAATCCCTCTCACCTGCTCACTCTGCTGCACCTACACCCTGCAGTGTTTAAACCCCAGTCAGTCACACACTCGCTGCCAGATCGTTCGTTGCATTTATATCAGACCTTCCAGCAATTTCCCGTGGACTGATTTCCCGTTGCCGACCCTGCCTGTCTGCTGTGTGCTCAGCTTTAAATAAAGCTCCAGAACTTTATCCGTCTCCTGGTCGTACTGCTTTTGGGTCCACACCACATCTGTGACAAACAGACGATTCATGACATCAGAGAACAGTTCTACTTCTTATCGACAGCAAAGATGTTTTGCAGTCAGTCATAGAAACATACTTGTCTCCAACTACAACTTAACAAGAAGACAATACTTCAGTAATAATCAGTTTTTATTGATATCACAGGATATGCATCACTTTTCATTGCCAAAAAAATAATTCATATTTACTTATTCCAAATGTTTATTACATGCACTGCTCTCTTGTCCTTTAATTTGATTATACCTGACTTGAACATTCATACTGACAATATTCTTTCACTCATTTTATTTAACATTTCTAAATCCTTTAACCTTGTACAGCACGTCCCACACAACCACGTCTTACACACATCTCTTAATTCCCTGAACAAGATTGATTTAGCCTCTGACCATAAATGTACCGCCTTTGATGCACCCTTACCACCAATGACGTTTTGGCAATTCCACTTTGAGAAAAGAGGAACAAGACAAAAATATCTTCTACAGTAGTGTCACACTTCAATCATGCTCAGAACACGGTTCACACAATCAAAGGTTAGTTTGTAAAGTTCAAACCCAAGTAAAGCTGTCCTTGTACTTTACTTAAATGTTCAAAAGTATCTTCAACTTTAATAAGATGGCTGTGTCGTCTGAAAGCAGAAGACTGAATGTACGTTGATAAAAATACAGCCAACTTCCTTCCTCTTTACATTATTTATATAGATGAGCTCGTAGATTAAAATCACACAATCAAAGGTTAGTTTGTAAAGTTCAAACCCAAGTAAAGCTGTCCTTGTACTTTACTTAAATGTTCAAAAGTATCATGTGCAATGTGTCAGATCTGGACAAAACTTTAGTCTCAAACATTCAAATAAAGGAGCTAACATCATCAACAGAGTGTGAAGAGGTTACAGTGGTGACGTTACGTTGAAGTCGTCTGTGTGTTGTGTTAAAGAGATATCTGAAGACGTCCAGAGTTTTAAAAACAGGCACTGCATCACTTCACAAGTCAGATCTCTGAACATGATGACCGGAGAATCATTAGTTAAATGTTCACTTTGTGTAAATATCCTACAACATGAATGTAGAAATACAGTACCTGGTACAGTGAGGAAGAGGACGACAAATCCACTCACTGCTGCTGTTAAACTCATAGCTGCTCCTCTGGATTCTCTGAGAGACTTGTCACAGCCCGACTTAGAGGCTGGAACAAGAAGGGGAGACGGGCGAGCCGGCTGCCAAGAAAAGCATTTTTATTTTCTTGCTTAACACAAATGAACAATATAAAGTGTAGTTATCAGTCCTGAGGTGCATGTATGGGTGTGTGTGACAAAGTATATTAGTAAACAGAATGAAGAACGCTGTAATGCAAAGTGGCAGGAAGGATGTCCTCCCCCAGCCCCGAGAGGCTGCCAAATGAGGGTATTTATGGCAGAGCCACACCGGCTCAGGTGTGGCTCACCCAGCTGAAGACCCTCCAATCAGCATGAGACAAACCCAACAAAACAGCAGCGACACCTAGTGCATGGGAGGAGGGTCGTCACAGACTTCAGAGTGAATAAAACATGTCTGCAGGTAAATAAGATACTTATGTAGTAATGGAGTCACATCAGAAAACACTTCATGAGGAAGGGTGCTGTCTTAATAAGATAGCTGTGTCGTCTGAAAGCAGAAGACTGAATGTACTTTGATAAAAATACAGCCAACTTCCTTCCTCTTTACATTATTTATATAGATGAGCTCGTAGATTAAAATTGAATCTAAGAACTAACTTTGCAAAGGTTAACTGCTCAAAGTTGTAGCGGGTGTGACTGTAACTGGTGTGGTGTGGACCCAAAAGCAGTACGAGAACTCCTCCGAGGCCGCAGAGTCAGAATCCTCAAAGGCTGAGGTAAGGCGGACAGGCAGAACCCCTCTGGAGGTCGGCCACGGGGACGACCAGGCCGACGGGGCCTCTCTGGAGGTCGGACAAGGGTCTCAAGACTGGGGCTCTGGCAACACGGTCTCTCGGGCAGGGGGACGCTGCGGCCCAGCGCAGACGGGAGCAGGGGAGAGCTGCGGCACAAAAGCAGTACGACTGAGAGAGTAATGTTCAGAAGCTTTATGTAAAGCGGAACACACAGTAGACAAACAGACTCACGTGGTGGATTCCTATCAGCAGAGCGCCGAGAGGAAGCGGAGGCTAATCTGGTGGTCGGGGACAGAAGGCTGAGTCGTTTACCGGGGCACAGGCAAGGCAGGGAAGTCCAGACAGGCAGCGTCTGGGAAATCAGTCCAAGGGACTTTTTCATCTTAATATTTAGTCATTTCGTTTTCAAAGTCTTTTGAATGGAAGGTCTGGCATGAATGTGGAGAACGATCTGGCAGCGAGTGTTTGTGAGACAGAGGTTTAAATACTAAGTGAGCAGGTGAGAGTGATTGCGCTGATGAGGTGGGCGTGGCAGACAGGTGCACTGAGTAATACTGATTAGGTGAGTGAGGGATGGTGTGGTGAGAGAGAAGGGGCTGGGCTGTGAGTGGCTGAAGTGAACTGAGAGACAGAGTGACGGGGAGTGAGAGAGCTAATGACAGGAGTGTATGGAAGTAGAACTGTGACAAAAGTAATCTCTTTGTGTGAGAAACTAGTTCAGAACACCACACTCAGCCATTAAAAGGCCATTTAGAAGGAGATTGTTTTCTTAAGTGTGCTCACCATTTAGGGGCTGAAAAGTAATCATTAGTATCTATCTGAGTATTAGAAGTATCAAAATACTGGTAAAAGGTAGATTAAAGGTGATTTGAA
The DNA here is from genome assembly GCF_027596085.1 of Anoplopoma fimbria. NCBI lineage: Eukaryota > Metazoa > Chordata > Actinopteri > Perciformes > Anoplopomatidae > Anoplopoma > Anoplopoma fimbria. The sequence continues at coordinate 7,272 of NW_026549832.1, read as the reverse complement.
AAGAATTAATGTTACAAAATCACGTTCAAGATAAGACTTCATTGATCCCCAGAGGGAAATTCACATGTAACGGCAGCACAAGAGACAGACTACTAAGAGGAAAGAAAAACAGATGAAGAACCTGTTTGAATGGAATAAGTGCAAATACTGACTCATCAGGTCTTTTTAGTCTAACTACTATTTTGTTTTTTATTCAAGCAAAACAGAACTTTTTAGTACAAAATGCAAATTCACAGTGTTGAACGTATATACAAGTAGAGAAAAAAAAAACACACCAGCCTGAAGTATATGTATGAAAAAGAAGCATGTAGATGACTGTAATGAGCAGGTGAGGCAGTAGAAATAATTTACAAAATTAGAACAGTAATACTGATATTTGACTTACAATAAAACCAGCTGGGATAAAACTGGTAAAAGAAAAAGAAAAGAAGAAGAAGAACGTGGTGGAGATATATTGTAAATACAGGAGTGTACATTCTCTGTTTTCAGTTCAATGTAACTCTTTACTAATATCTAGTGGCAACAGTTATGAACTACAACTAGATCAGCAAACACATGTTCCCCTCCAATAGTAAAACTGCACATCAATATACTGTGACTTACTGTCATTTACATTAAATGTATAAGAGATATCAGGTGAGCTTTAATACCTTATAGAAGTCTTCCAGCATTTCAAGGTCACAGTTTTAACGTTGAGGATTACACTACCTCTCTGTCATCTCATCATGCACGCTGGTTTAATGTGAAAAGGGAGATGTTTTCACATTGAAATTACTTTAATATTAGCAATTTGCAAGTTTTTACCACTTCAGGTGGTACTTTTGGTGGCACTAAACTCAGTTTTTATCCTCTTTTCCCAAAATCAGTTGTTACTCCACTTTGGTCCAGAGAGAAATATCTTACCTGGATTGTCATAGTAATAAAAATAATAATAATAATCATAATAATAATAATATTTAGTATTGTTATTTTATTATAATAATTAGTATTGTTATACAATAATCATAATGATAATTATTCTTATTCTTATTATTAGTTCTAAATATATATATTAATAAATCAATAATTATTTAATTGAAATACATTTTATGAACATAGAACATATAAATTATGAATATATATATGTATATATTTATATGTATAGAGGTGTAGACTCTGTGGTCATCAGTTTTTGTTGACGGTGCTGTACAATGCAGCTGGATCCTCTCCAGCTCTGATTCTGAGAAAAAAAAAAAGGTGATTCTTAAGATACATTATGAAATATTATCATTCTCATTAGCAGTAATGAAAGGAATGTAAAAGCAGTTCATTAATATCAAAGTTCTCTCATTGGAAGTGAGATTAATGTTCCTGTGTGAGGAGCTGCTCACCTCGGGGCTCTGATGAACTTGACGGCGGCGTATTCAGCCCCTTCCTGTTGCTCCGTGTGTCTGAGGGGCTGAGCTGGCCTGATGTTGGAGTAGAGAGGATCTGCCTGGTGGTTGGAGAAGTGGATGCTGGCGTGGACTGCTCCTCCTGCTGTCCCTGATCAGGTAGACACAGCAGAGGCAAAGTTACTTTCAGCTGTTCGAAACCGGTGTTTTTGTTTTTTTAAGTTATATAAGAGATGTTTGTGACGCGTTTTCTGTACTTATGTTACATTGTTTACGTACGAATCTAAATTAGTTCACATAGTTATTTAAAGCCTAATAATGATGTTTTTCTCGTGAACCTAACTAAGTGGTTTTGTTGCCTCAACATAATCGCTATCGTTGCACACGAACAAAGTGCTGCTAAGTGACACACAAAAAGCGGTTTAAATGTTGTTCTGTTATAAGCCTTCCCTTGAGATCGGGTTGAATGGAAATGGAAAAGGTTTTTTTTGTACTAAACTAATAAACGTAACTATTCTTCCCTGTTCCCTGTTGTCCCGTCTCTCTTCAAGTTCAGACGAGTCCCTGGAAGCCCCCTTTTTTCTGTTTGGAATAATTAATGAAAAATAAATACATGATTGAATGTTTTCCTTCTGACAAACTGACTTTTAATGGTTTGACAATCAACGAATCACTGAATCAGAAATGCTCACCTAATCCACAGGAAGACAGAGAGGGATAACACAGCCAGGAGAACAGCAGTGATTGTTCCAGCAGCTGTATATTTCCATGATCCTGAGAAATGGAGATATAAAGAAAACACAGTTTATTTCGGGTGTTACAGCAATTTTGGGCCCATTGGTGCCATAGAGTGAGATATGACAAATCAGTGCATGTGTGCATATTACATCCATGGTGTTCCATTTTTTTTATTATGGTCTGATCAGCCTATAAACTTGCCATTTCCATCAAGTTTGTATGTCTTGCACCAATGTAAGAGAGGTGGTGGAGGGGCCATTTTCTTATTATACTCCCATGAGTGCAACATCCAATTAGTGCGTCAAAGCTTTTTTCTTCCAAGTTATGATGGTTGGAGAGTGGTTTGCCACTATTCAGAGATATTCCACAAAGCTAAACCAAACATCAAATATAAATGCCTGCATTTCTGAAGCCTCATCAGTTTGAGGCACACTGGTGGTCAAAGTCTATTGAAGTCAAAAGGACAATATCATCTGCAAACAGTCGAAATGCACCCAAATACCAGTGAAAGGGGACTTAACAGATCTTGGCTCTATCTTGATATTCTGTCCTCAGGGTATTATGAATAGGAGAGATGACAACAAAGAAGTCTAAGGCCACATTAGATGTGTTTGATGAAAGTTCAACAATAAACACAGCTCTCGCTCTGAGTGCATATAGAGTGAGAACATGTGAACAAGACAATTAAATTCGTACGAGCCCTTTAATATGTAACACAGTGAAAATAATGAGATGAAATATGTACTGTTCTTCCTGGATCTGCGATTATTTTCCAGCTGTCTGTTAGCTCTAACAACAGCCATGCAATGTATCCTCACATAAAGGGTTGTATGATATCTTGCGTAAAGTTAGTAATTCTTTGTGATTTTTCCTACACAATTTAGCATCACATGTTAGTTTCCGCTCATTCCATGCATGCAGCCTTATCAAATAAACTTCCCTCTTCACAGGAAACTCAGTTAGGTTAAGTTAAACAAATCTACTTGGTTAGTTTCAGGAAAAGGACATCCTTTGGGTTAAAATAACCACGAAAGTGGCGGTACTGAAGTACACAAGTTACTGTCCAAAACATCAAATCTGACTTCTCGTTTCACACGGGGAACGAACAGCGGTTTCCTGGCCGAAAGATCACAGTTTGTAAAACTCATCCACCTCACCTCCCACCAGCCAAATGTGTGCTTTAGTGGTCTTTATACTTCCTTGTTGACGATTACATATGACAATATTTGGATTTCTACATTTTAAGGCACATTGTTTTTCATAGGTATTGCTAAGAATGCCGGATAATATCAGCCAAGTGATTCTTTTCACCTGAAATTGAGGAGTAACATAAGTAAAGGTTAAATACAAGTGGATGCCACATTAAGTCACATGATGTTTTATGACTTCAGGTGATGAACATGTGTGACTGATTGCAAAATCTCACCTGCTACAACCATCAGATGTAAGGTGGAGTTACTACGTCCTCTGTTGTTCTGGGCTTCACAGGAATAATTCCCACTGTGTTCAGCTCTGAAGTCAGTGATGGTGAAGATCTGTCCTGATGCTTTTGGTGAGTCTTCACCCTCCTTGTACCAGGTGTAGTTAGCTGCTGGGTTAGCATCACTGCTACAGGTCAGAGTCACTGAACTGCCCTCCACTATCTCATCAGAGGGACTCACTGACACAGAGGGAAGCTTTGGAGCATCTGGAGATGTAGAGAGACTCATGTTATTCAAATGTGATGTGTGTGTTAAATGCTAAAATGGCTTTATTACATGTTGCATTTTGGATGAATGTATTTTATGAACAGAAACCTTTTAGCGCTATCGTCTGTCAACCTTAACAACAAGATTATAGTCAATATTAATTTCACAAAACTTCTCTGGTGAGAGTTCTTTACTAAATAAATAACATTTGAAAATGATACATGGAACATCTCCCTCACTGCTGGGTCACCAGGACACCAGATGTGATTATGTTTTGTACTCACACTGGACATCTACTGATAGAGACGATGACATGATCTCTCCATGTGGATTCTCAGACTTGCAGTAGTAGATCCCTCTGTCCTCAGAGCTGATGGGGGAGAAATGATGAATGCCTTCTGGACTTTGATGCTGTGTTTGGTTCTCCTTGTACCAGGTGTAGTTAGCTGCTGGGTTAGCATCACTGCTACAGGTCAGAGTCACTGATCTGCCCTCCACTATCTCATCAGAGGGACTCACTGACACAGAGGAAGCTTTGGAGCATCTGTATATGAATATAGATTATTACAAGTTGATCAAAAGCATCTTTATTTTCTTGTTCTTGTTGACAGATTGATTGTCTGTGTTGCTTAAAGCCTGTATTGTACTCACATTTCACATTAATAGAGATGTGTTCAGATCTTTCGTCCCCAGCTGGTTCTCAGCTGTGCAGTAATACTGTCCAGAGTCAGAGGACTGGATGGAGCTGAAGACGAGCTGAGGTTCTTTACTGAGAGGAGGAGACGATGAATATCCATTCTTCTTGTACCAGGTGTAGTTAGCTGCTGGGTTAGCATCACTGCTACAGGTCAGAGTCACTGAACTGCCCTCCACTATCTCATCAGAGGGACTCACTGACACAGAGGGAAGCTTTGGAGCATCTGGAGGAGAAATTAGAATACATTAACTTCAAGATGTGAATTTTATGAATGAGAGAGTTTAAATTTTAATAGTTTGATTATTGCCGCTGTCCAGCGTGCTGATCCTGGAGCCTAAACTTAAAGGGATATTCATAAATGAAATATTTTCTTCTTACCCGTAGTGCTATTTATTCATCTAGATAGTTTTGGTCTGAGTTGCCTATTGTTGGAGATACCATTCGTTGAGATGTCTGTTTTATCTTGAAATGGAACTTAATCCAACTCTCAAAGAGCCAAAAGATTCAAATGAAAAATGAAACATTAATGTTTCTTTCCAGAAATCATGACCCGGTTACTAAAGTTAATTCGCAGACCTCGTTTTCTGCACTTCTAGCGGAAGAGTAACATACATTTCTATTGTTCCTTTTTTAATTTTCCATTTACTAATTAAGTCACTTTTTCTGGGTAAACCCATCCAACATTTCTTTATGTTTGGAGCTAAAAAAAAAGGATTTGAAGGATTGAAAACCCCTCCTCGGTCAGAATTCATATTTATGTTAAAGATGAACTAAAAATGTGTAAGAGCTGAAAATGAACTTAATAGTTTTAAGACTGTTTGGGTGTAACTCACATACTGAAGGAGAGGGGAACATCTCGTATCCACTTATAGCACAAGAATAGTTGTCTGCTGGATTTAATGGGCTGTGAAGAAAATAAACTGTTTCTTCCTTCCTTTTCTGTCCATTCTTGTACCAGATGTAAGACGAATGATCAGGCAGCTGACACTTAGTGTGACATGTTAGCTCTGTCCAGGTAGAATGGACTGTTGGTCTCCTCACATTTATCTGGAGCTGTGGATCTGTGATAAACCAACAGAGCCGTTATTTTAGAATCAACTATCGACATACAAAAAGAAAGAAGAAATGCAAACACAAGCCGATAGTAATGTTTCCTATCAAACATTTAAAACGCAAATGTTACCTGTGACAGACAAAGTGACTCCAGTATCACCAGTATACTTCCCACCTGATTGGTTTGTAGTGAACATGAACTTGTACTCAGCTGAGTCGCTCTCTCTCAGGTTTGTGATTGTCAGAGTGCAGTAGTTCTTATCACACTGGGTCTGCACACGTCCTGAGTACTCTGAGTCTGTTGTCAGATCCACAGGTCGACCACCATTTGTGTTAGTAAACCAGAATGTTTTGTGAACAGCTTGGTTTGTCATGGATGGGTGTATGCAGCGCATTTTAACTGTTGCTCCTTTAAAGGCACAGACCTCAGTAGGAGTGTAGGTCACTCTCCAGGCATTAGGACTCTGTATCACTGTAACACAGAGCACATCAGGAACCACAGTCAGAATAACATCAGAAGACCAGTTTGTTCTCATTCCAAGGGCGTCAAAACCATCGCTGTATGAGATGCCCCAGGCTTTTAAGCAACTACAGTGTAAACTCCTCCACATCATGATTAGTAACCCAGAGAAAGGAAGTATAAAGAGAGAAAATCCACACAGGGCAAGTCGGTCTAATAAACCCAGGACTTTCATCCAGGAGACCTCTTTTCATGTCCCATATGAAACGAAAAGTAAACGTTGATATTTAGTCCCATGAGGCATTGGTGCCATTAGTCACAGGGGCTAATGAGTCTTATCACATGATTGGTTTGTCACTCACTAGTCACGTGGTTGTTACTCAGAAGAATAAGATAAGATAATCCTCTTTCCTAAACTTTGAAAAAAACGAATTTATTTTGTAAAGACTCTACGCATGCAACAAGTCAAAATTGACACACAAGTCTGTGTTGGAAACCAACAACTTGGTGTCCGTCTTTGTGTTCACAATGAAAATTTCACGGTTTATTTTTAACACAAATCAAACAGTAGTTCACTCACTAGTGTTTATTTTTAATTCAAAAACTTTAACCACGTGGTTGTTACTCAGAAGGACATCATAATTAGAGGCAACAACACTTCTTAGTTAGGTTAAGAAAAATATCTGGGTTAAAATAACAATGAAGGGGATGTCACTTAGGTACAGAAGTTACGGGACAAATAAATCAACGTTGACTTCTTGTTTGTAAAACATTGCATTGTAAATTACTACATGCCCAAGGTTAATAGTAGGAGAATGCTGTCCCACCCAGATGGGTTAACACTTAGGTTTTAAGAAGTAACAAGTTGGAGGAGCATAGCTGGTAAATATCAGAGCTAAGATGGAGAACAGTACATAGGTAAGCTAGTATTCCTTCATGAATAAAAATATAGCAATGATGTTGTTGGCGAGTCAACAATGTTCAACCCACCAAATCATAAACAATAGAATGCAGAGTAACGTCAACGTACGTAAACTTACACACTGAAGGAGAGGGAAGTCCTCATATCCTCCTACAGCACAGGAGATTCTGTCTGAAGGATAAAAGTAGCCTGAGTACGAAATAGAAGTTTCTCTCCAAATCTTCTGTCCATTGTTGTACCAGACGTAGTGAGGATGACCAGGAGGAAAACAGCTGCTCTGACACATCAACTTTGCCCAGTTAGAATACTGGTAGACCAGTAATCTGTTCACCTGAACCTGG
>NW_026549831.1:0-3543 GCF_027596085.1 Anoplopoma fimbria | reverse complement strand
CCGACGGGAAAGGAATCTACCGGAACTCCGACGGGACAGGAGTCTGCTGGAAGACTGAAGGAACAGGAGTCTACCGGAACACCGACGGGACAGGAGTCTGCCGGAGCGCCGACGGGTCAGGAGTCTACCGGAACCCGACGGGACAGGAGTCTACCGGAACACCGACGGGTCAGGAGTCTGCCGGAACGCCGACGGGACAGGAGTCTGCCGGAACGCCAACGGGTCAGGAGTGTACCGGAACACCGACGGGACAGGAGTCTGCCAGAACGCCGACAGGACAGGAGTCTGCCGGAACACTGACGGGACAGGAGTCGGCAGGAGCGCCAACGGGTCAGGAGTCTGCCGGAACGCCGACGGGTCAGGAGTCTGCCGGAACACCGACGGGACAGGAGTCTACCGGAACGCCGACGGGACAGGAGTCGGCAGGAGCGCCGGCGGTTCAGGAGTCGGCGGGAGCGCCGACGGGTCAGGAGTCTACCGGAACACCGACGGGAACAGAGTCTGCCGGAACGCCGATGGGACAGGAGTCTGCCGGAACACCGACGGGACAGGAGTCTGCCGGAACGCCGATGGGACAGGAGTCTGCCGGAACACCGACGGGACAGGAGTTTGCCGGAACGCCGACGGGACAGGAGTCGGCACGAGAGCCGACGGGTCAGGAGTCTGCCGGAATGCCGACGGGACAGGAGTCGGCAGGAGCACCGATGGTTCAGGAGTCGGCAGGAGCGCCGACGGGTCAGGAGTCTACCGGAACACCGACGGGACAGGAGTCTGCCGGAACGCCGACGGGACAGGAGTCGGCAGGAGCGCCGACGGGTCAGGAGTCGGCAGGAGCACCGACGGGTCAGGAGTCTACCGGAACACCGACGGGACAGGAGTCTGCCGGAACGCCGACGGGACAGGAGTCTGCCGGAACGCCGATGGGACAGGAGTCTGCCGGAACACCGACGGGACAGGAGTTTGCCGGAACGCCGACGGGACAGGAGTCGGCACGAGAGCCGACGGGTCAGGAGTCTGCCGGAATGCCGACGGGACAGGAGTCGGCAGGAGCACCGATGGTTCAGGAGTCGGCAGGAGCGCCGACGGGTCAGGAGTCTACCGGAACGCCGACGGGACAGGAGTCGGCAGGAGCGCCGGCGGTTCAGGAGTCGGCGGGAGCGCCGACGGGTCAGGAGTCTACCCCGGAACACCGACGGGAACAGAGTCTGCCGGAACGCCGATGGGACAGGAGTCTGCCGGAACACCGACGGGACAGGAGTCTGCCAGAACGCCGATGGGACAGGAGTCTGCCGGAACACCGACGGGACAGGAGTTTGCCGGAACGCCGACGGGACAGGAGTCGGCACGAGAGCCGACGGGTCAGGAGTCGGCAGGAGCGCCGACGGGTCAGGAGTCTACCGGAACACCGACGGGACAGGAGTCTGCCGGAACGCCGACGGGACAGGAGTCGGCAGGAGCGCCGACGGGTCAGGAGTCGGCAGGAGCACCGACGGGTCAGGAGTCTACCGGAACACCGACGGGACAGGAGTCTGCCGGAACACCGACGGGACAGGAGTCTGCCGGAACGCCGATGGGATAGGAGTCTGCCGGAACACCGACGGGACAGGAGTTTGCCGGAACGCCGACGGGACAGGAGTCGGCACGAGAGCCGACGGGTCAGGAGTCTGCCGGAATGCCGACGGGACAGGAGTCGGCAGGAGCACCGATGGTTCAGGAGTCTACCGGAACACCGACGGGACAGGAGTCTGGCGGAACGCCGACGGGTCAGGAGTCTACCGGAACACCGACGGGACAGGAGTCTGCCGGAACGCCGACGGGACAGGAGTCGGCAGGAGCGCCGACGGGTCAGGAGTCGGCAGGAGCACCGACGGTTCAGGAGTCTACCGGAACACCGACGGGACAGGAGTCTGCCGGAACGCCGACGGGACAGGAGTCTGCCGGAACGCCGACGCGACCTCTAATCGTAAATGAATTACATTTTCAGAGTAAAAGACTTGAATGCAAATAGTTATACTAATAAAATGTAGAAATAAAGTACACAAAGTGAGTTTAAATTTGACTAAACAGTCTTTAATTGATGATGAAATGTGTCAGTGTTGATTGTCCTCTAGTGGTGAAGCTGTAGTGTGGCACATTCAGGCTGCATCACTCTGAGTGCTCCCTCCACTGTCTGCTTTAAAGGCACAGTTCATCCAAATGATGAAAAGAAACATGTTCTCTCTGAACCTCCAGGGTTTTTCCTTTCAATATTAAGATTTCTTATGCCATCCTGTTCAGTAAAACTTCCTCGTGGTTCACAGGTTGATTATGTTCCTGCTCCGTCACTTCACCTGCAGACTGTTTGACATCCTGCCTCTGTGCACACCTGTCTGATTCTCTCTTTTCTTTCTGAAAGCTCTTTTTAATGCTGTCGGTGCAAAACGGGTTCTGTACCTTGATCTCTATTTTTATTTTAGTGTGAACTGGTGTTTTTCCTCTTTCCTTCCTCTTTTTTATTTATGATCAAAAGAGGAAGGACATCTAAACATTTAACAGCCTGACATCTGTCTTCTTACTGACAGAAGAGGGAACTGATCTTTAAAGACGACGTCTCTCTTCATTGTAAGTAGAAACACATTATTAAAGTGTCTGTTTATGTTTATATCTTTTTTGGATTATTTTATCTGCTGACATGTTTTATTGTCTCACATTTAGAGATCAGAGGAGCAGCTATGAGTTTAACTGCAGCAGTGAGTGGATTTGTCTTCTTCCTTCTCTCTGCACCAGGTACTGAACACCTACATTTACATTTATCGCATTAAAAGAGGGGAATATAGTATAATATGGGTCTGTAATAACACTCCAAAGGTCCCAAACAAGTGGATCAGAGACGTGTGAAAGGCAACACTTCCTAGAAAAGCTCAAAAGTTTTTTTTACAAGTTTTCTTTGTTTTTGTGTCACTTGTAATGGATGATCAGTCAGATCTTACTTGGTGTTGAACAGCGTCTTTTGCTCTTGTGTGTTAAGCACTTTGACAAGCTGTGAACTGAGAATATTGTGGGTTTTATTTATAGCTGGTTCCTCCTCACCCTGTGAAAACCTCCTGCCTGTTTAATCTGTTATAAAGCTGACCCTGGTTGAAGAAGTGCTACCTCATGTAGCGATTAGTTTCCATCTACTTTTATCAGTTTTAAATAGTTTTGTTGGAGGGGTGCTGGTCTCACAGTGAATCACATACTGACTTAACTAGTCTTCTATCATCATACATCAGCACCAAACCCTGCTAGTTCCTCCTTTACTCTCTGGCCTCAGTGACGTGTTTCCGTGCTCTGTGTTGATAGCAGCTTTTATCTCGTCTTCATATCAAAGCTGCTGTCAACAGTTTTCTTCACCTCTGAATTTATTTTTTGATTTCAGTCTTAACTGATCAGAAACCTGAACAGAGAGGAAACTAAGGAGAAAAGCACAGACTAATAAATATGACCCTTAATTATTGATTACTTAAATATATTGATACAGACAGTATTTATGTCTTCCTCTCTGTGCATTGACTGTGTATAACC
>NW_026549830.1:0-34876 GCF_027596085.1 Anoplopoma fimbria | reverse complement strand
TGCTGTTGAGGACTACACAGGAATAATTCCCACTGTGTTCAGCTCTGAAGTCAGTGATGGTGAAGATCTGTCCTGATGCTTTTGGTGAGTCTTCACCCTCCTTGTACCAGGTGTAGTTAGCTGCTGGGTTAGCATCACTGCTACAGGTCAGAGTCACTGAACTGCCCTCCACTATCTCATCAGAGGGACTCACTGACACAGAGGGAAGCTTTGGAGCATCTGGAGGGGCATTACAAAAATATAAGCCGTGTAAGATTTTGAAGGAGATTTGTATCATGAAAATTAGATTAAATTAATTTGACTTACACTGGACATTTACAAATAGAGATGAAGAGTTGATCTCTCCATGTGGATTCTCAGACTTGCAGTAGTAGATCCCTCTGTCCTCAGAGCTGATGGAGGTGAAACGATGAATGCCTTCTCCTCCACGAGGACGTGATTGGTTCTTCTTGTACCAGGTGTAGTTAGCTGCTGGGTTAGCATCACTGCTACAGGTCAGAGTCACTGAACTGCCCTCCACTATCTCATCAGAGGGACTCACTGACACAGAGGGAAGCTTTGGAGCATCTGGAGGAGAAAATAGAGAAATCATTTATTTATTTAAGCATGCATTATATATAGACAGACTTTTGTAAAATGGGCCTAACCAGTATGTTTCTGTTTCAAATATATAGTTTAACTCACATTTCACATTAATAGAGATGTATTCAGATATCTTCGTCCCCAGCTGGTTCTCAGCTGTGCAGTAATACTGTCCAGAGTCAGAGGACTGGATGGAGCTGAAGACCAGCTGAGGCTTTTTACTGAGACGACGAAACGATGAATATCTATTCTTCTTGTACCAGGTGTATTTAGCTGCTGGGTTAGCATCACTGCTACAGGTCAGAGTCACTGAACTGCCCTCCACTATCTCATCAGAGGGACTCACTGACACAGAGGGAAGCTTTGGAGCATCTGGAGGAGAAAACAAAGAGGGGCAATAATTGAACTGCTTGTGTTGGTCAGTAGTTCTCACAAAATGTTAAATAACTGAAAAAATGTAACAACTCTCTAGGTCGTAGCAGCTCTGTAAGAATGTTTTTAAGTGAGAATGGTAAAAGTATAAAAGGTCAATAAGTTTAATCAATCAATAATGTCTTTAAACACTGATTGGACAGAGTTGGATGTGAGTATATATTTTGTGTCTAATATTCTATGTGTATGAAATGTTTCACCATGGTGCGAAAAGAGAGGATGAGCGGAACCAAAGCATGTTGAATATGTTCATAGTGTGTTAGCTTGTTGTTTTTCTTTTGTTCCTAGGAGGATTAATCTGGACAGCAGAGCATGCATCTCTTCAAGATAACCCATGAGAAAGTTAATTGACGAAGAACATATAAAGTGGTAATGAGGATAGTGTGCATATCTGAAAGCGGTAAAGACATACATATTAGAATAGTATCTAGTTATAAGGTGTGTAGTTGTCAAAACTTCTAAGCTCGTAATAGACATCAGTGAGGAGAAAAACGGTCGAAGCCGGCAAAAGAGTTCCCCACACCCTCTGGATACGGTCGGTGTCTGAAGGAGTAGGAAGGCACCAGAGAGTACTAAATCTGCAAGCTCGTAAATGTCATAGAAGAAAAAGAAAAGTGTTGAAGCAAGCAATGGTTTAGAGAGGAGCTTAATTGAGAGAATATTAGAAGCATCGTTAGGAGTCTTGAGGTCTGCGATATAAAAGGAGAATTATTGCGTGCAACACTAGGACAGGGTTTGAGAGAATATCGCACGCAATGCTAGGAGCCCTTGAGGACTCCAATAGGAGAATTATTGCGCGTCACTAGGAGCCTATGGGACTGTGATACTGGCCAGAGGAGTGTAAATATTGCACGTAAATAACGCTAAAATGAGTCAGTGTATTTGATAGTGTAGTAGTGTATAAAATGGAACATTTCAACTTAATTCTGCGGTAAAGACATGGCATATGAAATTGAAATGCAATGTTTAATGTCGATGATAAAACATAGTAGCGGCTTGATTTGATTAGAGAGTGTTTGATAAGAGTAAATCCAGTGCAAACAGTGAGTAAAACTGCCTTTTTCGTCATCCACTGCTACTCAGTGACCTACAGCTGCAGCCTGAAGCTGAAGAAAACATGTTTTACCAGCAAAGTAGACCTAAAGATGCTGAGCGGTTTTACTCACATTTCACATTAATAGAGATGTATTCAGACGTCTTCCCCCGCTCGTTTTCAGCTGTGCAGTAATACTCTCCGGAGTCAGAGGACTGGATGGAAGGTAAGACAAGCCGTGGTCCTTCACTTGGAAGACGAAGGTATTGATTTCCTTTCTTGTGCCAGGTGTATTTAGCTGCTGGGTTAGCATCACTGCTACAGGTCAGAGTCACTGAACTGCCCTCTGTGATTTCCCCAGTGGGAGTCACAAACAAAGAAGGAACCTTTGGAGCATCTGGAGGAGACATTACGAAAAAAATGTGATATAATGGTGTGTGTGACAAGCAATGTACTGCCACTAGGGTGTCCCAGACATTTCAAACCTCACATTTCACATTAATAGAGATGTATTCAGATGTCTTCGTCCCCAGCTGGTTCTCAGCTGTGCAGTAATACTGTCCAGAGTCAGAGGACTGGATGGAGCTGAAGACCAGCTGAGGTTCTTTACTGAGAGGAGGAGACCATGAATATCCATTCCACTTGTACCAGGTGTATTTAGCTGCTGGGTTAGCATCACTGCTACAGGTCAGAGTCACTGAACTGCCCTCCACTATCTCATCAGAGGGACTCACTGACACAGAGGGAAGCTTTGGAGCATCTGGAGGAGAATATACATTAAAGCAATTAATTAGATTTATAAAAGAAATCACTTTAGGGAAAAATAAATCATGAATACAGTGGGGCATCTGGTTGAGAAAATGTTTCCATGTTTAAAATTTAAAATGAGCATGAGTCTGACTGTGGAAGTGAATGTTAAAAGCCTTTACACAACGGGGCTTGATGAATTAACACGAAAATGCGAAATACTTGCCTACGGATATTACATGTCTGGGGCTTTCATTGTGAAAGATAAGAACATAAGGAGTGTATCTAGAATATGCTGCCTTTGTCACAGTTGAAAGAAATAATAATCTTGGTTTAGACTACAGCAACTCATGTTTGTTTTATCATCCTAATAAACATGTGCATACTCAAACCATTCTGCACAACGTGATTGGTAGATGCCTTATGTGGTGCAAAATCTCAGAAAAATCAACCTCTTTCCAAAAGAAGAATGTAAGTAGATTTTTTAATGCATAATATTCACATTTAATGTCAAAGTACTCCTGAAAAAATAAATAAAATAGATTGAGATGCAAATCAAATGCACTAAAAAAAGTCCTTTGATGTGCAAAAGCATTTAGGAGTCACTATATATTTTTAACGTTTCCCTCCTGAACTCACACACTGGCAGAGAGCGGTACTCCTCGTATCCTTCGACAGCACAGGAATAGCTGTTCTTATCGTCAAAAGACACTCTGTAAGAAGATGTTTCTTTATCCATTTGCTGTCCATTTTTGTACCAGACATATGAAGGATCATCAGTTACATTACAACTGCTGTGACACCTCAGCTCTGTCTGGGCCAAAGATCTCCCCACCTGCACCCTGAGTTCTGGATACATCAAGAAAACGGCAGAAATGTAATTTCAAACTAAACCATTAAATTCATAAATGCAAACAGAAAATATTTGCATTAGCGTTTCCTGGACACTTCACAATTTAAAGAAAATATACCAGTGAAAATGTTACCTGTGACAGACAAAAAGACTCCAGGTGAACCAGTCAAACCTCCACCAGGTTGGTTTGGTCTAAACTCGTACTCAGCTGAGTCGCTCTCTCTCAGGTCTTTGATTCTCAGAGTGCAGTCGTCCTCATGACGACGATACTCCACACGATCTCTGTAATGTGAATCGGTTGTCAGATCCACATGTGAACGACTCCTCCCTTTGGTAAACCATAATCCCCCCTCAACTCCGTCATTTCCCGTCGATGGGTATGTGAAGGTGCAAGGGATGTTCACCGTTGACCCCTTCAAGGCGCAGATCTGAGTAGAAGTGTAAGTCACTCCCAAGTAGTCCTGACCCTGTATCACTGTAACAGAGTAATCGGGAACAACAGTCATATTCATAACAGAGGAAATACTTTTTTTTCTGGGGACCCACCCATTTACGATAGGCCTTATCTATAAATCGTCAGATTGTGTGTGAATGACACAACTCACAACTTCCTTTTCTGCAAGGGTGGCTCAAAAGTGTACTGCAGACAGAAATGTTGTGCAATATACTGAAACGTTTCTGCAAATGTATTTGGTCACCCTAAAAAAAATCTCCTGCAACCCACCTGGGGGTCCCGACCCAGTTATTGAGAACAACTGTGCTAGATGACTAAATTGAATTTCCCCAAACTACTTGCACTCAAACTCCTCACTGCAATTTAATAAGACAAAGATAACTACTATCAAAAATGTAATGGGGCGTAAGTGTTTCTCTCTATGGTCACTTCTTTTCATGCATTTTGAAAAAAAGGATCACTGTTAATTATGTTTATAACTTTTATGCCATTTCTGCATTGAGCCACAATGTGCACAGATTTAGAGAAGTGTTGGTGATCAGGAATACAGCCGACCTGTGAATCATACAGCAAATTTCAGGAACGGCATGGGAGGGAGACGTAATTATAAGTAGTGTTGCTATAATAATTGCCATGTTGCAGTTTTGTTTACTCTGGCAACATGGCAAGAGATGTGCGAGTCAACACTGTGCTGCAACTGTTTGTCATATTTAGATAACTAAAGGCAGTTTACTGTAAACACACAGAGAAGTGAAACATCACGGTGACGTCTGCAAGTAACCAAATGATATAGCATGTTTGGTTCCTTTTTTTATTTTTATTTTTATTTTTTTTTAGTTCTTGGTCGATGGTATCTTGCTCTCTCAAAAAAAAGGATGTGCTTACAGTTAATTCAAGCAACATCATCCTTCCTATGCATTGATACAAAATATTTAAATGTTTAAGTAAAAGGATGCAGGGGGATGCTGCATGTGCTGCTCAAGACGAAAGTCATCACAACAATAAAACCATGTGCAAAACATCATGATGCAGAGAAATATTTGTTTGCAAAATAAAATTAACCACAACAACATACAACACAGATACACAGGTGAATGTTTGTTTTAGTGGTTTGCATCACTTCACATATTAAAGCTAGACAAGTGACGATTTAAGAAGTATTTTTACATAATTAAAAACAGTAGATATTCAGTACCTGGCATAGAGATAACAAACACAATAAATCCACCTGCTGCTGCTTTTAAAGTCATTGCTGCTCCTCTCTCTTCTCTCTGTGACTTAAGGGAAAAATAAACATCAGCAGGTACATAATGTCTGCAAGAAATATCAATATCAGAAAATTCTGCTTACAAAAGAGGAATATGTCGTCTTTGAAGATAAGCCTCCTCTGTGCTCGACACGATAAGCGGAAGACAGAAGTGAGGCTTCTTGAGTACACAGACATGCTTCCTCTTCACATGATCAATATGCATGAAGTCGGTTACTGATTGGAGGAGAAAACAGCTTGTTTGAAGTTTAAAACAAGTGAGTTTTCTCATTGAAACTGGATATTTAAATGAATGACCATATTTAAAAGTGCACATGCTATTACATCGGGTAGAAGTTTATGAATTTAGTTGACACACGCTGAAGGAGACAGGCGATCCTCTCATCCTTGTAGCTGTAGGTTGTAATCCAGAAAACAAGCCAATGTGTGGCCTGATAGATTCTGTGAATACAGCCTCTGGATGATGGTATCGACGTATAGTTTCCTGTGACATCTGGGACTTCCATAACATGTACAAAGCAGCAACAGTGGTTATTTCAGCCATGATCGATGAAACATTGTGTACACCGATTGACAATGTACAACAATATAAAATAATCTATTGGCATATGCTTGTTCAAATGTATTGTGTTGGTTTGTGTTCATCAGTAGGCCCATCCTGTGACATTCAGAGTTGTACCAGGTAAAATACTTCCCGTTCCAAGCTTCCTGTTTTGAATTTGAAGAAGTGATACGGAGCTCGGTGTCTCTCTTTCAGGTTAGTGATTCTCAGAATGATTTGTCTTCTCTCTGTTACGAGGACCTGAACACCAGCTCCATACTGGGACTCTTTGCTAATGCTTTGGTCGCTGAAGTCAATCTGATGCTGGACTGGCCATCGACACCTTTACATAATCCAGTCTTTCAGACTCCTATTCTACATTCCATCACTCTTAGCAAGTTGTTTTTGTCAAACTTGAACACTGTGGCAAATATAGAATGTGCTCCGATCATACACTATGTTCATAATGTGGCCAATATGACAGAATAAAAAGCCATTTAATAACTGTATTAAAAAAATGCTACAAGTGTAAAACATGTTAATGTTAAGCCGGGGAATTGTCTTCCATGTTCGCCCTCTTGTTTATTTATTTTTTTACAAATAAGACATGTAGTGTAAATTAAAGTGCTACTGAAAAATATATGTTTTGTTAAATTACTTAGATTTTAGAGACACTACAGGTGAATATGGTAAAAAAAATGACTTACTGTCACAAGTGTACTTAGGACCCAAAAGCAGTTTGACAGACTCAAGGACTAGCAGGTATGAGTCTTTAATTCAGGTTGGACAAACAGATGGAAACTGAGCAGAGTCACACAGTACTCCAGCCGGTAAGACGCCAAACAGCCATGGGAATAGGCAGACAGAATCCTCAGAGGCCACAGAGTCAGAATCCTCAGCCTGGTGGGTGGTGAGGGTCTGGAGGAATCCTCAAAAACTGAGGCAAGGCGAACAGGCAGAACCCCTCTGGAGGCCTGGGGGGCCACAGGACAGGCTGACGGATCTCTGGGGTTCTTGGGACCTGGGGTTCTTGGACAGGGGCTCTCTGAGAGGATCCGTCAGCCTGGTCATCCCCTTGATGCAAAATAACATGTATTTGATGTTAGTCTTTTAAATATAATAATAATAATAATAATAATAATAATAATAATAAATCCCTTTATTAGTCCCACAATGGGGAAATTCTTTCTCTGCATTTAACCCATCCCGGAGGAGCAGTGGGCTGCAATGAAGCGCCCGGGGAGCAACTTGGGGTTAGGTGTCTCGCTCAAGGACACCTCGGCATGTTGCCGGTAGAGGGGCTTGAACCACCAACCTTGTGGTTACGAGACAAGCGCTCTACCTCATGTGCCACAGCCGCCAAAATTTTTAATTTATCTATATTTGTCGCGAGTAGATTACATACAGAGTCATTGCAAAGACGTGAATAGAGGCAAGTAGACGCAAAATTGAACCAGGCAGTTGACATTTTTCAACTCGGGCGAACACTGCGACACTGTGTCACAAAGTTCTATCAGCGTGGAGATTTTCCTCCTGTCATCACTTACGTCCTGTTGTTGTTGAATCAGAAATAGAGGAAAAATATTGAAACCGTAGTTGTTCACCCAGAGCTCTACGATACCTGATATAAGTAGAGACTGGACGAAACTATGTGTATAAATGTATACGATAAATGCTATTGTTTGTAGCATTGTTATTGCTACAAACAATAACAATGCTGCCATATTAACCCCTATATGACGTTATTTTGAGTGTTGATGGTGCTGCTACAATGTAAACAAAGCTGAGCAACAATCGATCCGAGCTCCATTAAGAAAACAAGCATTTTAAAAGTGATTTGTTTGTCGTCTTCAGAAAAGAACTAACAAAACATGAATTAAAACTTTTTACAAATCAGCTGTCACAGTTCTTCCTCCATACTCCATACTGCAAATTTCCCCGCTGCGGGACTAATAAAGGATTATCTTATCTTATCTTATCTTGTCACTCTGTCTCTCAGTTCACTCCCAGCCTCTCATAGCTCTGCCCCTTCTCTCCTGTCACTCCACATCTCACTCACCTAATCAGTCTTACTCAGTACACCCGTCTGCCACACCCACCTCATCAGCACAATCCCTCTCACCTACCTTTCGACGTTCCGGCCGACTCCTGACCCGTTGGCGCTCCGGCCGACTCCTGCATCGCCTGTCCCGTCGGCGCTCCGGCCAACTCCAGTCCCGACTGGGCCTCAGCCTTCCCCGGGTCCCGTCCCGGCTGCTCTTGTTCCCGCTGGGCCGCAGCGCCCCCTGCTCTTGTTCCCGCTGGGCCGCAGCATCCCCCTGCTCTTGTTCCCGCTGGGCCGCAGCATCCCCCTGCTCCTGTTCCCGCCTTGCCGCCAGAGCCCCAGTCTCGAGAGCCCTTGCCGCCAGAGCCCCAGTCTCGATACGGAGGGTGTGTTAAGGAGTAGGAAAGGGAAAAAAAAAGAAAAAGTGTTGAAGCCAGCAATAGTTTAGAAAGGAGCTGAATTAAGATTAAGACTCCTCCAATGAATCGCCACCTTATCGTGGTGGATGGGGTTTGTGTGCCCCAGTGATCCTGAGAGCTGTGTTGTCGGGGGCAATAGCTCCTGGTAGGGTCTCCTCATAGTCGGGTGCAATGTGAGCTGGGCGGCAGGCTGGGGCGGGAACCTGGGCGTGCTGACCCCGGCATCACAGACTAGCTCTAGGGACGTGGAATGAGGAGTTGACCAGAACGCCGACGGGTCAGGAGTTGACCGGAACGCCGACAGGTCAGGAGTCGACCGGAAAGCCAACAGGTCAGGAGTCGGCAGGTGCACCGACTGGACAGGACTCGCCAGGAATGCCGACTGGACAGGACTCGCAGGAATGGCAACTGGACAGGAGTCGGCCGGGGCGCCGACGGGTCAGGAGTCGGCCGGGACGCCGACGGGTAAGGAGTCGGCAGGAACGCTGAAGGGTCAGGAGACGGCAGGAACGCCGACTGGACAGGAGTCAGGAGTCGGCCAGAACACCGACTGGACCGGGCGCCGGCGGGTCAGGAGTTGACCGGAACACCAACGGGTCAGGAGTTGACCCGAACGACCGCTGAAGGGTCAGGAGTCGGCAGGAACGCCAACGGGTCAGGAGTTGGCAGGAACGCTGAAGGGTCAGGAGAAGGCAGGAACGCCAACGGCGACGGAACAGGAGTCGGACCCGAACGCCGAAGCAGGTCAGGAGTCGGCCGGGGCCCAGGTCAGGAGTCGGAAGGTGCGCCGACGGAATAGGAGTCGGGGGCGCCGACTGGACAGGACCGGCAGGGATGGCAACTGGACAGGAGTCGGCCGGGCGCCGACGGGTCAGGAGTCGGCCGGGCGCCAACGGGTCAGGAGTCGGCAGGGGCGCCGACGGGACAGGAGTCGGCAGGAATGCCCACTGGACAGGAGTCGCCGGGACGGCGACGGAACAGGAGTCGGATGGGGTGCCGACTGGACAGGAGTTGGCCGGGGCGCCGGCGGGTCAGGAGTTGACCGGAACACCAACGGAACAGGAATCGGCAGGGGCCCGACGGGTCAGGAGTCGGCCGAACGCCGACGGGACAGGAGTCGCTGGAACTGCTGAACCAGGAGTCGGCAGGAATGGAGTCGCCGGGACGCCAACGGGTCAGGAGTCGGCAGGGGACGGCGACGGAACAGGAGTCGGACGGGGTGCCGACAGGACAGTCGGCAGGGGCGCCCGACGGTCAGGAGTCGGACCGGAACGCCAACGGGTCAGGAGTCGGCCGGGACGCCGACGGGTCAGGAGTCGGCAGGGTGCCGACGGACAGGAGATCGGCAGGGGCGCCGACGGGTCAGGAGTCGGCCGAAACGCCGACGGGACAGGAGTCGGCTGGAACGCCGACTGGTCAGGAGTTGGCAGGAACGCCGGCGGGTCAGGAGTGACCGGAACACCAACGGGTCAGGAGTTGACCCGGACGCCAACGGGTCAGGAGTCGGTCGGAACGCCGACAGGTCAGGAGTTGGCAGGAACGCTGAAGGGTCAGGAGAAGGCAGGAACGCCAACGGGGAGTCGGCCGGGCGCCAACGGGTCAGGAGTCGGCCGGGACGGCGACGGAACAGGAGTCGGACGGGGTGCCGACAGAACAGTCGGCAGGGGCGCCAATGCGTCAGGAGTCGGCAGGGACGCCGACGGAACAGGAGTCGGCAGGAACGCCGACTGGACAGGAGTCGGCCGGAACGCCGACGGGTCAGGAGTCCGGAACGCCGGGAACAGGAATCGGCAGGGGCCCGACGGGTCAGGAGTTGACCGGAACACCAACGGGTCAGGTGTTGACCCGAACGCCAACGGGTCAGGAGTCGGTCGGAACGCCGACGGGTCAGGAGTTGGCAGGAACGCTGAAGGGTCAGGAGAAGGCAGGAACGCCAACGGGTCAGGAGTCGACCCGAACGCCAACGGGTCAGGAGTCGGCAGGGCGCCGGGACGGCGACGGAACAGGAGTCGGACGGGGTGCCGACAGAACAGGAGTCGGCAGGGGCGCCAATGGTCAGGAGTCGGCAGGGGCGCCGACGGTCAGGAGTCGGCAGGGGCGCCGACGGAACAGGAATCGGCAGGGGCGCCGACGCGTCAGGAGTTGGACGGAGGTAACAACGGGTCAGGAGTCGACCCGAACGCCAACAGGTCAGGAGTCGGCAGGGGCGCCGACTGGACAGGAGTCGGCAGGAATGCCCACTGGACAGGAGTCGGCAGGAACGCCGACGGAACAGGAATCGGCAGGGGCGCCGACGCGTCAGGAGTCAGCCGGGACGCCGGAACGGGTCAGGAGTCGACCGGAACGCCCATCAGGTCAGGAGGGCTCCGGTCAGGAGTCGGCCGAGGGGGACGGAGTCGGCTGGAACTGCTGAACCAGGAGTCGGCAGGGACCCGATGGTGGACAGGAGTCGGCAGGAACGCCGACTGGACAGGAGTCGGCCGGGGCGCCGATGGGTCAGGAGTCGGCCGGGACGCCGACGGGTCAGGAGTCGGCAGGAACGCTGAAGGGTCAGGAGACGGCAGGAACGCCGACTGGACAGGAGTCGCCGGGGCACCGACGGATCAGGAGTCGGCCAGAACACCGACTGGACAGGAGTTGGCCGGGGCGCCGACGGGTCAGGAGTTGACCGGAACACCAACGGGTCAGGAGTCCCGAACGGACGACGGACAGGAACGAGGAGAAGGCAGTCAGGAGTCCGGGAACGGCGACGGGTCAGGAGTCGGACGGGGTCACGGAACAGGAGTCGGACGGGGCGCCGACGGGTCAGGAGTCGGCCGGGGCCGACGGAACAGGAATCGGCAGGGGCTCCAACGGGTCAGGAGTCGGCAGAAACGCCGACGGGACAGGAGTCGGCTGGAACTGCTGAACCAGGAGTCAGCCGGGAGCTGCTGAACCAGGAGTCGGCCGGGACGCCGATGGTTCAGGAGTTGACCGGAACGCCAACGGGACAGGAGTCGGCCGGGGCGCCGACGGGTCAGGAGTCGGCCGGGACGCCGACGGGTAAGGAGTCGGCAGGAACGCTGAAGGGTCAGGAGACGGCAGGAACGCCGACTGGACAGGAGTCGGCCGGGGCACCGACGGATCAGGAGTCGGCCAGAACGCCGACTGGACAGGATTTGGCCGGGGCGCCGGCGGGTCAGGAGTTGACCGGAACACCAACGGGTCAGGAGTTGACCCGAACGCCGACGGGACAGGAGTCGGCCGGAACGCCGACGGGACAGGAGTCGTCCGGAACGCCGAAGGGTCAGAGGTCGGCCTGTACTATGTAGGTGCGTGTTCATCAGTAGGCCCATACTGTGACAGTCAGAGTTGTACCAGGTAAACTACTTTCCATTCCAAGTTTCCTGTTTTGAATTTGAAGAAGTGATACGGAGCTGAATGCCTCTCCATCAGGTCAGGGATTCTAAGAATGACGTGTCCTCTCTCTCTGTTTTGAGGACCTGAACATGACCTCCATACTGGAACTCTTCACCAAGGTCCGGGGCTTGGCGAAGAGTCAATTGTGAACGCATTCCTCATTCACCAAGACTTTGCAGCAGGTAAAGGTGAAATACCGTATGCATCAGAAGGCGTTCAGAGAGACCCTCGCTGACTCTTATATGCACCGAGTTTAGTTTCAAGAAGGAAAAAAAGCCCCATGGTTATGCTTCAGTTACTCTGTGTCTGCATTGCTTACAGTGAATCTGAATATGGGATAGGATACATACATGTTTTCATACACACTTTCATTAGAGCCCACAATTATCACTGTGCGTTCAGGCGTACCATGGTTACATTGCATCATTTAGGTTCTCCAAATGGCCTTTTTGAAAAACATCTCGACAGAGAAACATTTGTAAAATATATATTTTCTCTGGTATTGTTTTAAAATTGAATCTTGGACATGGAAATATTGTGTATTTAGTCATCTGTAGCCTTGCAAAAAAAAGTTTTCAAGATTTAACTTCTATAAGCCTACTGTTTACCTGTAGCACTTGCAGTTATTTTGACTGGGGAGACAAAATGCAAAGAAAAAAGAGACGAAAACCATACATGTAGGGTTCAAGAACAAATGTCCCTTCTGCTAAAAACGTTGCTAAAATAGCCATTTAACCAGCCATCAATAACATTTAGGATGAAACACAATCAGCACAGACAAGAGAAACAATTCCAAATTGATAAAGTCTTTTTAGAATAACTCATCTTTGTCGAGGGGTCGCGAGCCTCCCAGGCGTATCCAGGTGCAGCAGTACACTCCAGTACATCCCCCCAAACCATGACCTCCTCGGCCCAACAACCCGCCGCCGGTCTCCACCGTCCACAGCCGGTCACCGACCCTCCGGTAGTGAGCGCAAAAAAACATCCACACACTCAAACAAACTCAGCCCCTCCCACCCACAGGTGCAGTCACTTGTCTTCATTATCACCTGTGCGCGCAACCAACGCTCACCTGTTGCGCGCAACGCTCACCTGTGCCTCTGGTCTGCGTTGCACAGCTACTCTCACTCCAGAAGTGACAGTTGCAAGTACTGTAATGGATATGTAATGTTTTTTTTTTTTTGATGTTCCGCTGCATTGATGCTAAAAGTCTCTAACTTTATGTGTTTTAACGCAAACATTTAAAATGAGTAGTTCCCATACAAATAATTAAACACAATTATACAAATATATGTATATATATACAGTACACCTTCTCATTCAATGTTTTTTCTTTATTTTTTATTTTTTTCTACATTCTAGATTAATATTGAAGACATCCAAACTATGAAGGAACACATATGGAATTATGTGGTAAACAAACAAATGCTCAACAAACCAGAATATGTTTTATATTTTAGATTCTAGTAGTTGAATGAGAAGGTGTGTCCAAACTGTTGACTGGTACTGTATATATATATATATATATATATATATATATATATATATATATATATATATATATTATTTCCCTTTTTGCATTATCCCCAAAAAGTTTTATAATTATTTTTTTGATTGCTGGGTTTTTCATGCTTCCTGCCGTGCATATGACAATAAAGAACTTGAATAGGGTGAAATAAACAAATGAAACACAAATGTTTGTGTATTTTAAGTATATTTTATCCCCTCAATATACATGAATTATGTGTTTTGTGGCATGCTAATGTATTGTTGTGGCAGTCAAAGTTTCAGTTCACCCAAATTATAATAAAGAAAGGGAAAACCCCTTAGTGGTATTTAGCTACGCAGGTGCAGAAATATATCAACCCCCATGCAATAAGAGTCACGCAAACGTTACAGAAACACTGACCAAACACAAAAAAGGTATTTAGAAAACCTATGTTTTTTTATTTTTTTTATTTTAACAGTATTTCTAACTTCAGTGTTGCTACCTGAAAAAAAAAACATGAATAGCAGACTACAGATCCATGTTGTGTTCATCTGTTGATTGTGCTATACAGAGCTAAAGAATCCTCCCCGTCTTCTTGACTTCTTGTTCTGTGAACAGAGGATTAAAACATTGCCAGTTTCTAACCTAATGTGTATTTTTAATAAAAAAATCATATAGAGATTAAAATGTGCTGCTCACAGCGGGGCCCTACAGGCATCGTCAGTTTTGACATTAATGTATTCGACCTCATCCTCCTCGTCCTCTTTCTGGGTGCGTATGTGGACCCGAGCTGGCCTGACGTTGGAGTAGAGGGCGTCTTCCTGCTTCTGGGCGAAGCGGACGCTGGAGTAGAGGAGATGATCTTCTGGTTGTCTGATTGTTGGAGCAGGCGGGACGTCATACACTACATCCATGTTTAGCTGAAGGTGCAAACACAATTCGAGCATAACCACATTTGTTGTTACCCTTATGCACAAATGACATCACAGCAAATTACCTGATGGACTTGAGGAGGCTGTTCTTCAAATATATTTATTTTTGTACATTTTCTTCACCTGAGAGTTAGTTTCTGGGCACAACAATTTATGCTTTTTCTTTTGGAAGTAATCCAAACAACTTTGATACTAAAGTTTTGGACAAAACATGGTGTTGCGGCAGTTTGTGAAGTAGTCACAACATGCAATCTATTGGTTTTGTGTCCAGGGACAGGAATTATCCCCATCGGTTTTCGGGCTGCGGTTTGAAGCCTGGAGTTTGGCATTTTGTCTGTCGCCATCTTGTTTTTTTGCAACCAGTGAACAGAAGTTACCATATTTGGACTGAGGAGGGGTGACGTAGAGACGCCGTATACGGCTCTGGTAGAGGTAGCGTCTGGTCCTGTCAATCACAGTAGCCCCGCCCTAAAGCATACCCTGCTTTATGGTCTGTTTGACTCTAAATGGAGCATCATTTACTAAATGAACATCATGCTGTATTGAAGAAGACTTGAAACTAGAGATTGAGACCATAAACTCATGTTTACAATGTTTACTGAGGGAATAAATCAAGAGAGAAGTAGAGTCATTTTCTCATAGACTTCTATACAACCAGAGGAGTCGCCCCCTGATGGACAGGAGAGAGAATGCAGGTTTAAGACACTTCAGCACTGGCTTCACATTGTCAGAACCAGAGTTTGCCGTCTTATATGGAGGCAGCTGCCAGCTGTTAACGTTCATTTTGTTGCCTTAACCTAACTGTGTGCAGCAATATTAAGCCCAATCATAATGTTTTTCCTAAACCTAACTTTCATTTTGTAGCGTTATTTTTGTTGCCGAGCGATACTAAAAAAACGGTGATGTCACGATGACTACGTCCACTTTTTGTGTCGAGTCTGTGGTTCATATACGTCACCTGGCTCCTGATCAGCTTATAACAATATTCATTTGCAATAGCCAGGTTCACCCAGTAGAGGGCAGTCACTGTGCATATTTAGAAAGAGACTTTGCACTTCACTACAAATTTGCACTTGAATCCATCAACATCAATAATAATCAATTTGGGGGTTTAGTTGCTCTTAAATAAAGACTAATAATAATCAAGCATCTCTTTTATAAGGGAGTCCTGGTCAATGTGGCAGCATAGAACGTTTGACATGAAGAAAAAACAACAGACTTTGAACAAAATGGCAAAATCAAACAACTTAAACAATTTCAATGTTTGTGGTTTTGTTGGCTAAAACTAACTGTATGTTGTTTTGTTGAACTTAATGTGGTCATGCTGTTCGTATCCCTGTACATAAAACCAATAGATTGCATTTTGTGACTATTTCACAAACTGCCCTGAGACTGTGTTGAAATAACACCCAGCAGTGAAAGGGTTGAAGGCGAAGAAATTAGGCAAAAGCGGTAAAACAAAGCAGATGTTTTCTTTTGCACTTACATACTTAAACTCCTCTTTTCTCACCTGTGCTCTGTTGTTGGGTCTCTCTCCACCACTAGACTGCTGTGTGAAGGACTTCTTTCTCCTGGAGGACAAACAACTGTACAGGTGAACTGCTAGATTTAGTAAAACAGATGACAATATTTTAAGATGCATTAGTGAACACAATCTTGGAGCCGTCGAATTGCTCACCTCATCCATAGGAAGACAGCAAGGAGCACAATTGCCAGAAGAACAGCAGTGATTGTCCCTGCGGCTGCTGATTTCAATGCTCCTGGAAAATCAAAAGGAAATACTGACGATTGATGAGGGGAATGAAGGACGTTAGGTCAAGGATATGTGAGGGTCTTCTGCCAACACCAAATAAAATCTGTTGTAAAGAGAGAAAGTGAACCCACATTACTTACCTGCCAAAACGGTCAGATGTAACGTGGAGTTACTACGTCCTCTGTTGTTCTGGGCTTCACAGTAATAAATCCCACCGTGTTCAGCTCTGAAGTCAGTGATGGTGAAGATCTGTCCTGATGCTTTTGGTGAGTCTTCACCCTCCTTGTACCAGGTGTAGTTAGCTGCTGGGTTAGCATCACTGCTACAGGTCAGATTCACTGAACTGCCCTCCACTATCTCATCAGAGGGACTCACTGACACAGAGGGAAGCTTTGGAGCATCTGGAAGAAAATACGTATACAATCATTCAATAGGTGTGCAGAGTTTGGCAGCATATATAATGGCAACATGTTTATATACATGTACGATGGAGCTCATGGCAGCCTTTTCAACTTTTTTACCACAGTGAAAGATTTACTGCCTTAAATCCATTCTAGCTGATAAGAAGTTGACCACAATCGCTCCTCTGTGTGAAGAACGTAACTGCAGGTTTATACCCTTAGAGGGTAACTTTGGTATTTTTCAACCTGGCCACTGTTTTCTTCCATGTTTCAATGTCTAAGTGACTGATGAGGAGCGAGATGCACTTAAAATAACAAGCATAGCCTGTCAAGGTAAAAACAAGCACTTTTAATTGACGTTAATGACACTGTCTACAGTGCTCTCATTCCATACTGGACCAATTTCTGAAATTGTTGTTGTTATTAGTAACTTAGGCACAAAAATATTGTGAAATAGGGTCCAGGTTGAAAAATAACCAAGTGACTCTTTGCAATCTGCAGCTGGTAGGACGGTTAAAGTGTGCTTCTTGATGATGTGGTAAACGCGTCAGATTTTTCTACATCCACATTCTCTATTTTTAAATAGTGTCAAAAGGGGTTTGATAATGTTTTGTACTCACACTGGACGTCTAAGGCGACAGACGTAGATTTGACCCGTCCGTAGTGATTCTCAGATTGGCAGTGGTAGTTCCCGCTGTCCTCAGAGCTGATGGAGGTGAAATGATGAATGCTTTCTGGTCCCTGAAGTATTATCTGGTTCTCCTTGTACCAGGTGTAGTTAGCTGCTGGGTTAGCATCACTGCTACAGGTCAGAGTCACTGAACTGCCCTCCACTATCTCATCAGAGGGACTCACTGACACAGAGGGAAGCTTTGGAGCATCTGGAGGAGATGTGTGAGATTTTTATGAATTAAGTTGTATTGCAGCATCTGAAACTTTTGACAAGGGATTAATATGATGGTTTGAATCCGTGCAGTGAATATGAATCCCAATAGTTGACAGTGATGCTTCAACATCTACTGGAGCTGATGTGTCCTAATAGATGCAACCATTTTACAGATTGAAATTGTTTTGAATAATCTGTTTCACTCACATGTCACATTAATAGAGATGTGTTCAGATGTCTTCCTCCCCAGCTCGTTCTCAGCTGTGCAGTAATACTGTCCAGAGTCAGAGGACTGGATGGAGCTGAAGACGAGCTGAGGTTCTTTACTGAGCAGTGATTGGTTCTCCTTGTACCAGGTGTATTTAACTTCTGGGTTAGCATCACTGCTACAGGTCAGAGTCACTGAATTGTCCTTCATGATCTCACCAGGGGAACCAACCTTCAGTAAGGGAACCGTCGGAGCATCTGGAAGAGACAATGTGAACACACATTAAAACTTTACCATTTTCATCACAATAAAAACATGCTTACATCAAAGTTTGCTTTATTTTATTATAACGCTCGTTTGGGTATCACATCGGTGGTGAATTTAGAAGCCAGCATGTGTGTTTGCATTTTGTTTTGTTTGCATTTGCACAAGGACAAACTCGTGAACGAAATTGCTCTATAGTATTAACAGTGGACAAAACCTCCACAGGGTACCTTTCATTTTTACTTTTAGTAAACCGTTATCTTCTGATGGAAAGTAACTAACTACATTTACTAAAGCATTGTACTTAAATACAATTTTGAGCTACTTGCACTTTTTCCATCTTTCTGCTACTTTATCCGACAATGTTTTGTAACTTAAGATGCTCGTTACTTTGCAGATTCAGACGATAATAAAAAAAATATATAATTAAGTATAAAAATATGATGTATTGTATTGTTATAGGTTCAGATAAAACATTAAAGTGATGAGCACATTGATGCATCGATAACTATAATCCACTAATACTGTGTAATATACAGTATATGATTCTGACAATGGTGCTTTTTCCCTATAGCTTTTAACTATAGCTTTAACTTGTAACAAAGTTTTACATCTTTAACTAATGTAAAAAAGAGTACTTCTTCCACCTATGGATTGTTTAAAATAATAACATTTAGGGTAACCTAGGTAACCAGACTTTCAGGATCTCCACGATCAAATTTCAGCATTAATGTAATGAATGAAATAATGCTTTAAATGCCTGCTGTACTGTTGTGCCGGGTCGTTTTGCAGAGCTGTTCTGACTTCTGAAAGGAGCAACGTGATTGGCTGAGGAAAACTATTGCCATACACTTTGATTTATGTTATATTCTATCTCTCTCCAACACTTTTTGCATTGGACCTTGCAAAAAGTGTTGTATGAGTTTATCACTGTTGATAGTAGATGATTCTGCACTGCGTGTTTGAGGCTGTGATGCAATGAGCATTTTCAGTTTTGAACATTGACTCTGATATTCAAACAAAATGCTCTTCTTTTTGCCAGCAGGAACAAGCTGTGAACACATGACATGATATTATCACCTCATAGCTGACAAACTTATGCCTCTTTTCACATCCAGCCGACACAAGCCACAATGGTGTTCATCGTGAGTTGTGTTTGTGTCCAAAATTTGCTCCAACTTTACAGCAGAAATAAACATGTTTACACACTGGTACAAAAACAATTATGGTTTCTAAAATGAATATACCTGTTCATGACATTTTTTTTACAATTCACCCGTTTATACTATGTCAAGGCTTAAACGTTTTTAATAAGTAAGAGCATGGCTGCAGTATGTGACAGGTGGTTGTCATGTAAGGGCGCAAGCTGCTAGCTGTCTGCTCTGCCACACATTTTGATCCATATTTCATTACGCATTACTTGAAACCTGACAAGATGGTTTTCCGTGTGATCTGGTGATATCACGAGAATCCAGCTATGGTTCCACCAACTACTGATCAGGCTGCAACCTCCTGTTCTGTGTGAAGCCGATTCGGAAGTGTCTTCAAGCTTACATTCTCTCTACTGACCAGCAGGGGGCAACTCCTCTAATTGCAGAAAGAAGGCTGATTGTATAGAAGTCTATGATTTATTCCCTCAGTAAACATTGTAAACATGAGTTTATGGTCTCAATCTCTAGTTTCAAGTCTTCTTCAATACAGCATGATGTTCATTTAGTAAATGATGCTCCATTTAGAGTCAAACAGACCATAAAGCAGGGGATGCTTTAGGGCGGGTTAACGTGTGTCACATCACATAAAAAAGGTTGTTTCTGTAAAAAATAACTATTGATTATAGCATCTTTAAAGTTTCCACCTGATGACATTATGTTTGTGAGAGAGTGGAGTAAACTCACACACTGGAGGAGAGCGGTAGCTCTGGTAAGCACAGGAATAACTGTCGGCGGGATCAACGTATCCTCTGTAAAATGTAGATGTTTCACCCTGGATCTTTTTTGTTTTATTCTTGTACCAAACAAATGACAAACGGGCGATAGGAAGACAGCTGCTGTGACAAATCAGCCTTGGACCCGTTGAAGACCAGATCACCTGCACCTGTAAATCTGAATCTGTGAACAAGGAACAGCAGATGCGACATTAAATGACACAATGCACAATCTACCACTTTCTTATGTACATCTCTTACTCAACTCTGTGAATGGTCCATCCAATGTTACACTGTTAACTGAAACTAATTTATCTCATCAACGTGCTTAGGCTCCATATTTGTTAAAAATCACGTTTACCTCTTCACTTTTCTGTGTGTTAAACTTTGCTTTCAACTAGAATTTAAAGCTGAGCCAAAGAGACAATTATGATATGGCATGGGGTGCTGAATTTTAAGGATTAACTGTTTATCAGACAACAAATGATACAAGATTTAACCCAGCAGTCCCTCCACCTCACTCCTCCACTGGGAGACTAGTTTGCCGAGAGGAGAGCAGGTGCTAGCTTCGGTTTTCAGCTAGTGCTAACCCTGGCGCCTCCGTGTTTTTCAACAAATATTACAACAAAAATGATTACCAACCCTCCCTTTAATCAGAAAGCACATAATCATCATGATGAATACTGAGGTTTCTGCTACATTAACTGCAGGATCACTTTGTGTTCATTTGTACCTGTGACGGTCAGAGTTGTTCCAGGTGAACTGCTCCCCAATTCAAATCTTTCTGTTGTGAATTTGAAGTGATACTCGGCTGAATCGTTCTCTCTCAGGTCAGTGATTGTCAAAGTGGAGCGTCTTTCCTCTTCTGCACGGAACCGAACACGACCTTTATAGTGAAAGTCTTTTGTGAGGTCCTCAGGTTGTGTGTGATACTGCCAACGATGATTACGCTCAGGGTTGAACCAGAATTTATATCTGACATAATTATAATCATTATATGTGCAAGAAATGTCCACAGACGAGCCTTTGAAGGCACAGATTCTTCTGTCAGCGTATGCCACTCTGTTGCAGTTTGTATCAAAAACACCTGAAAAAATGACACAAAAAAAGAATAATTAATTGCATTGCTGTGCATGATGTCGCTCATGTAAAAACACATGTGAAAGCTTGAAGCTAAACAGCAAAGTGAGAGGAAGTCCATGGAGGAAACTCACACAGTGACGGAGACAGGGAGGCCTCATGTTCTCTTGCAGCACAGGCTGTGCTTTCTCCACGATAAAAGCAGCCTGATGAGTTCTGGCCTGACTCTTTCATCTTCTTTCTGTCCTTGTACCAGATGTAGGAAGTTTGGTCAGTTAAACAACTGCTGTGACACTTAAGTTTAACCGATTTACAGTTGCTTGTCCATGAACTTGTTTTGCTGACCTGCACCTGTAAACCTAGATTTGTAAAGAAACAAAAAATATGAACTGTCATCGGAGACACCAGCAGTGTTTACTAAATGTTGAGCACTTGGAGCTGACACAAACAACAAAAAAGTGTTACCTGTGACGGACAAAGTGACTCCAGGTTCACCGGTATATCTCACGTCTGGTCGGTTTGTCATGAACCTGAACTTGTACACAGCCCGATCGCTCTCTCTCACGTCGCTGATTCTCAGAGTGCATTGGTTGTTGTCATAACTGTACTGCACTCGACCTGCATACTCTGGGTCTGTTCTCAGATCCACCAGTTGTCCTTCCCACCTGTCAGTAATCCAGAATGCCCTCTCAACTGTTCTGTAACCGTAATTTGTTCTGGATGGGTACGTATAGCTGCAGTGTATTTCCACCGTTGATCCTTTTATGGCACAGATCTGAGTGTGAGAGTAAGTCACCCCCCAGTCATTCAGACCCTGAATCACTGTAAGAGAAACCACAAACCACAATCAGACTCATGACATCAAGGGACAGAGTTGAGCGTGTTGCACACTTCATGATACACCTTCATGGTAAACGTTAAAATGGGACAACAGAGTGCTGCATGGATGATGTATTTTTGTAGGCCAAACCGTTTTCCGTCTGGGAGGTGATCATGTTTTCGTCTAAAAACCCTTTCACAGTGTGTTTTCACTTCATGCAAGATTACATTTTGATGCCTAAAAATATCTTATTCAGCATTTGGCTGTACTTAACTCCTCCCTCTCCTGACACCTCTGGTTAAAAATTACTACTACATCCACTTCTTATATGCAGTGTATGAGGCCAAACCAGGAAGTTAGCATTACACTGGTTCCCTTGACAACAAGCCAATTGGATTTTTTCCATTAGATTTTGGGTTATTGCAGAAAACAAACTCACATGTTTTGTTCAGCAAGATAATCACAAATGAACACTACTTTTATGATTTATGAAGTAAAATAAGTTAGAAGCTAATGTTAGACTATAAAGGAACTACACCACGGTCACATAAACATGAGTTTATTAAATAAGTCTGTTACGACCTACTAGACAGTGTGATAATGTGAAGTAGTCTCATTTAGCCTCTTAGCAATTTCCTTTTTTGTCTTTTTTTTGAGACACTTAATAGTTTAAGAAAATCCTGTCTCCAACAACAAATCATAAAATATAAAAACTATAAATAAACAACAAAAACTATTAAATCAAATGAATATTATTTGTATTTGGTATTTTTGTGAAATGCAGATATGAAATGAGGATTGATGGGTAATATGTATATTTATATTGCCATATTGTCCAATAATATGATATGATATAAATGTCATATATATATATATGTATTTGTGAAAGTAATAGAGGGAAGTAGAGAGTTAAACATCAACACCTCGAACATGTTTGAACAGGAATAGATCCAAACTTTCATGACACTGAATATTAATTATCAGCCGAGTGGAAAAAAATGATCTGCTTGCTTGCTTGGTTTCCTGTTTGTTGTGAGGTGAGGCGTGTAACAGTGCAGAGAAATGCCGAAGAGAGAAGTGAAACTCTTGTGAGGTGAACCACCAGTATGGGAGGGAGATTCACTCTCAGTCCAGCCAGCTGAGCAGAATGAAGACTGGTGGTTTAATTCCACTGACTATTTTAAACTTCCTGCGTACTCAGATAACCTGAACCTGAATAACATTAATTACTTAATGATCCATTTTTTGTCTCAAGTTAGAAAGCGTCACAGGGTTTTAGAGGTAAATATCACATCGTATCACAACACCATCAAATCTACTGGTGATCTGGTGACCAATAACTGCTTAATGATTACACAATGAATTAAGCATGAACCCTCATATTAAAGCAGAACTTCATTCATTTTTAAATGGATGTAATGAACACAGTGAGGCTCGGTGAGAAGAGTTCATGTTGCTGTTTTCAGTGAAGGAGTTACTGGAAAATAATAACATTTCACTTTTCTTTTTTTTTTTTTTACAATTAACAATCCAAGATTAGCTCTAATTAAAGTTAATAATTATTGAATTAATAATATAAATAAAGAAAAAACTTTGTGTGCATTCTTTGATGAAGCAATATGGCCAAATAACAGATGATTTAAAAAAAAAAAAAAACAGACAAAAGCACATTATGGATAAAAAGACACTGTCCAATTTACTGTTCAGCTCACATCAGTTTCCTTTCTGAACAGGTTTCTTAATAGAATTCCAGCAGCAGCATCATACAACTCAACTGGGTCTGTCCCTTAACTTTCTTCAAGGAAACGTGATTATTTTGCTCAATCCATCTCAAAAAGGTGACAATTGAAAAAGTTTAACCTCCTGGAGGGTCAGTCGAAAGGTTATACTGGATCACATTTTAAATTCGAGTTTAAATTTGAACTAAACCGCTGTTAAATTGAATCTTTCTTCATTTTAAAATAGTTTTGTCAATCGGGTTTTTAGTGAATCCTTGTTCGTGCAACCCAGACCTGCAATACAAATATAAATGTAATAAATATAAATGTAGATTTACAGTACCTGACGCAGACAGCAGGAAGATGACAAACCCACTCACGGCTGCTATTAATCTCATATCTCCTGCGCTCATCTCTCTTTGTGTTAAAACATGTCAGTTTAGTTTTTCAAAGGAGGGATACTGTCTCAAAAGAGAACTTGTCTCTTCTTAAGGACACTTTATCTGTATGAGCTGATAAAACAAAAGTCTTGCTTCCTCTTTTCATAATTACCATGCATGTGCAGCTGGTTGTCTGTAAATCCCCGGGTTGAAATGAAGTATGTAAAAAAAAATTAAAAATGTGGCCAAGTTGAACAATATTCAGCTGCCTGCAAAGAAGAATCAGGAAGTCACAGAAAAAGGAAGTCACAGAAACAGCTAGTCACGGAAACAGTGACTTCCTGTTAGAGCCGATATGTAGGCTGTTTGTAGTTTCATAATATGTAAATATACAGTACCAGTCAAAAGTTTGGACACACCTTCTCCTTCAATGGTTTTTCTTTATTTTTTTCTACATTGTAGATTAATATTGAAGACATCCAAACTATGAAGGAACACATATGGAATTATGTGGTAAACAAACAAATGCTCAACAAACCAGAATATGTTTTATATTTTACATTCTTCAAAGTAGTTGAATGAGAAGGTGTGTCCAAACCTTTGACTGGTACTGTATATTTATGTGGAATTGTGCGGTTATCTGGCATTGTATTCTATTCTTCGTTGTTTTTATGTCTGTGAAACACTTTGCTGCTGGTTGTGATATGTGTTACATAAATAAGCTTTATTATATTCAATCACACAAGATATGTTTTGAGATTAAACCTTCTTTGCACAACATAGCAAACAATCGAGCGTAAAGTATTACAATTACACATAAAAATAGGAATTTCTACAAAATGGGATGTTTGTTGTCAAAACTAAGAGCTGATCAGCCCTTTGATCTTGTGACAGCCAGGCATTTCCCATCATCAAGTCTTAAAATAACCTCCTAATGTCTTTTACTAAGCGCTTTTCCTTGGCCTCCATGGTCAAGGAAAGATGTTAAGAAGAGCATTTTGGGGGTATTTATGAAAAGACAACCACTGTACTCAGAGAATCCGACTCCACTTTCACTAAGCTACGTAATTATGATGCAACGGCGGATGTCACTGAGGTAGGTCTGCCATGGGGAAACCACAACAAAGAAGGACAAAAAAAGCGCAACTTAAATATGGTCCCATGAAATCTATCACACAACAGCATGCAGGCTATTTAAAGAGCTCCTTCAGTGACAGGCTGCTTCAGTTGTGAAGGAGAAAAAACAGAGCAGCTTCCTTCCTGCTGCTGTCACACTGACCAATCAACAGAGCTTCAGTAGAAAGTGCAATATCAGTGAAACTGTTCAATATCAATATTGCCTTTGTGCAATAATGTAGATTCAACCGTTTGGTTATATTTTGCTTTTTAACAATTTAATAATTTATTACAGGCCTAGCTTTTTTTCTTGTTTTTTTACAGATTCTTCTTGTTAATGATAATTAGTTTGACAGTTTGCCATATTTACTGTTTATTTTATTTATTTATTAGTGGGTTTTTTTTTACTTATTTGTTATGTGTTCTAATTAAATAAATACATATGCAATAAAATAAAATGGTGGTCACTGTCTATTCATATTTGTCAACATTAATTGATTCTGGGGCGGATTACCTTCTTTCCTTTGGTAAAGGATGTTCAAGTGTATCATATGCTAAAGGAGCTAAGAAAGGATTCATAGATGGGACCATAATTTACAAAATGAAATTCGTGCTGAATTGAAGAAGACTTGAAACTAGAGATTGAGACCATAAACTCATGTTTACAATGTTTACTGAGGGAATAAATCAAGAGAGAAGTCATTTTCTCATAGACTTCAATACAACCAGACTTTGTTTTGCAACCAGAGGAGTCTCCCCCTTGTGGCCTTTAGAAAGAATGCAAGTTTAAGACACTTCAGCATTGGCTTCACTTTCCAGACGTGGCAAAAACTGCAGTTCCTAAAATGGCCACTTGAGGCTGACTCCAAAAAAGACTTAATCCCCACTTGGCAAAAGTCATCCAAGTTGACTTAAAAGTTGGAAAATATGGTTTAGAGTGGCAAAAAAAAAAGATAAAAAAAGGACATAAGCATTTAAATAGACATTTTTTTTACAGACCAGGCACCAAGATGAAGTGAATGAGGCTTCTTTTAAAAATTGCATATAATTTACAGATAATTTTTGTCATGAATTCAAATTAATTGCCTCTCTTTTCAACATTTGCTTTATTTATATATAGAAATAAAGCTTAAACAGTTTAAACAATATAATTTGGCCTGTTTAAAGAAGAAATACAATTTCCCTTAGGAACCTGGTTCCAAAACTATCTACTATCAACTGACTGAAACAATATAGATCAGTGCAGTCACATACATTTAACAAACTGTAGCCACAGAATGAAAACAGTCCACTATATATTTACATAGACAATAGTTGTTTGATGCTATATTAATGCTCTGAATGTCCAATTTAGCACCTTTATGCTGAGAGATGAGCACTTAAACAAAACACTAAATTGTGTAGCACCTTTAGTTAAAATTCAAAAAGAGTATTGGCAATATTCAACAATAAAAACAATATAAAAGAACAGCAGTGCAGAGATTGGTAAAGACTGATTATAGTAAAATGTACTTGATAAGATGCTTTTCTAACACTGGCAGTAAAATATTACTACAGAGTAACATTTTTAAGCTAATTCTGTATTGGAAGGCAATTTATATATTACAAGCTGACCACCCATTGGCTACCTGATACTAGTACTCTGCTGGACATCATAACGATGGTAAATACAGTATATCAAACCTCATATTCATACATTTGTGTTAACACTGTAAAGTAACAGACCACAGATCATGGTTATGTTCATACTCTTGGTTGTTTGCTGACTTTGCTGTACAGTGCAGATAAATCATCCACTGCTCCTTGACCTCTTGATCTGTGACTCACAATATTAACTAAGAACAGGTTTAAATGACAGGAAAACAGTGGAAATAAAAGAAACAGCCGTTCCAAACTTTATGTAGCAGAGAAAGATTATCATGGACTCACTCGTTGGTAGCACTGGCACTCTTAAATTTGACACTTGTGTACTCCAGATCCTCCTCTTCCTCCTTGCGTCTGTGGGGCCGAGCTGAGCTGACGTTGGAGTAGAGAACCTCTTCCTGGTTTCTAGAGAAGCTCACGCTGGCATAGCAAAGCTCTTCCTGCTGCTCCGCTGTTGCACTCTGCACCAATAAACAAGAGTACGTAAGGATCTATTGGATAAGTACATTTTTTGTTGGCTTGTATTACAAATGACTACATAGTAAAACATCTGCAGGGTTTAAGGTGGGGGGCTTGTTCTGCAAGTTCTCATGTCTTGGCATCAAACCTCAGCTTTAAAGTTAAAAAATGAAGCAAAGGTTTGAGGTCACTTCTGTTTTTATTGTTGTAATCTCGACTGGAAGTTTAATTCATTTATAAACTGCTAACATGTATCTGTGGATGTAGAGGTGTACATCCCCAACAATGACAGAGCTAAGCCACATCACCCACAGTGTTTGTAACAGCATATCCGTCTCAACAACAGAGAAAGGCTGGATAAAGCCGGGGTGGCAAACTTCTTTGATTGTGGGTCGTATACAGAAACATATATAAGGTCAAGGGCCAAACAATAGTAAATGTGTGGTTTTCAACCAGTCACATTGCAAGACAATCTGTGTTTCAGTACCAGAAAACATCATGTGCCTGTGGACAAGGTGTGGGACTGATGTTTAGACCGCAAAGTGTTTTTCACCGCAAAGGATTCCTTCCCCCTTGACTACTGCAAAAAAGAACTGACTTTTTAAACGTTTCAGAGATTTTTTTCTACTCGCTCGCTATCTTCCGTCTTTCGCTTCCGCCATGTTTACCTGATGAACTGAAGTAAATGTTTTCATAGTATTGAATAGATCAGCTGTTCAAAATGGCAGATAACTCTAGTGTTTAAAATGTGAGGGGCAAAGCACATACAGTATCATTTATTAGAAACATGCTCAAGCCAAATTCTAGTTTATTTCTAAAAAAAACCAGTGTGTGACATTGACATTTAGGTTAATCATTGTGGAAATGAACAGATGAAAGTACCCAAAAAGGGGCATGAAGACAAATGCATTTTAAAGTGAGAGTGAACTCTTTGTGACACCTGAGCTCTTCTTCCTCACCTGAGCGTCGTTGTCTGGTCTCTCTCCAGGCTCACTAGTTTGTGTCGAGGACCTCTTTCTTCTGGATAGAAAAATAAATGAACAAACAAATTAATCATCAAATTAAGTTAGTCAACAACTGAGCAAATGTAAGATGCATTACTGAATATAATCACAGTAAAGCTGAACTGCTCACCTAATCAACAGGAAGGCAGCGAGGATTATGATAGCCAGTAAAATAGCAACAGTTGATCCAACAGCTACTGTTGTCATTGATCCTTGGGAAACTGTGATCAAACGAAATATATTAATTATGGAAGGACAGGTTGTTTGGGTCCATTAAACGTGTTAATTATACATAGAAAAAAGGTTTAACGCAGTGTAACAGAATCTCTAGGAACTCAGGATTGCATCTCTGCTGTATGCAGATGATATAGTACTTTATCCACATGTGACGTCAAAGTCAAGTGTGTTGCTCTTGGGTTGAATGTCACATCGTGGAAATAAAAAAGGAATAGAATGGACATTACCAATAAAAGCAACGTAGCTGGATGGTCAGAGCGGCGGCCATTTCTATGTGTACTGTTGTCTTTGCGACTATTGAAGCTGGCTAACTTCTATATAAACTAAACAGACTCACAGGAATCACTGAGGTGAGGTTTTGCAGTAACTACCTAACCTTAGTTTAAAATAAGTGCTGTAGTAAAAAAAAAATGTCAGAGTAAAGGAGTAAAATTCAACATCTTTATTCTTCTTTATCCATTTCAGAGGAGGGAGTTCTTTGTTCAGCTATTTTTCTGTAAACAGTGTAGCATAAAAGCATGGTGGAATTAGCTAAATAGCAACCTAACTAGCATACAGCTGACTAGTTAACTAAGTTCAATAAAGTCAGACACCACTGGACTACAGGGGCAGCAGGTAATGTGAGTCTTGATCAGTGTTAGTCAGATTACCATAACCGTCAAGTAATCATTGTTTTTATGCAAACATATGTGGTTTTCAAATGTAGCCATGTTGACTATGATTGACAGCTGCACCAATAAAGATTGCAAAAATAATTTGAGTATTGAAACTAAAGGCTCCTTTCACTGTGAGTATCTTGTTTAACTGGATTGTTAAGATAATGTGTAAGTCAATGGTCCTGATGAGAATGATTTACCCGACACAGTAATCAGATGTAAGGTGGAGTTACTGCGTCCTCTGTTGTTCTGGGCTTCACAGGAATAATTCCCACTGTGTTCAGCTCTGAAGTCAGTGATGGTGAAGATCTGTCCTGATGCTTTTGGTGAGTCTTCACCCTCCTTGTACCAGGTGTAGTTAGCTGCTGGGTTAGCATCACTGCTACAGGTCAGAGTCACTGAACTGCCCTCCACTATCTCATCAGAGGGACTCACTGACACAGAGGGAAGCTTTGGAGCATCTGGAGGAGACGTGTTAACAGAGATTATTCTAGATTAATATTGTTTTCATACAGAGGAACAAGGTGTATTTGAATAATAAACTGTCAATAACTGTGTGTATCAGCATTTCAGACTTTGAAAGTGGTTTGACAAACAGATGTGTGATGGTTTGAATCTGGATCCTAAAAACCACATAAAACCTTTTATCCAAAAGGGAGGAGGCATTAAAAACCTCCTGAAGCTGCTCAGTGAATTACAGCAGACTGAATGTGAAGCAAGTAGAGCTGAAGAAAGTAGTTATGATCAGTGAAATCTTCTCCTGTAAAGACTGGACAGATTTAAGATGTTTGTTCTCTGAACTGTTTCACTCACATGTCACATTAATAGAGATGTATTCAGATGTCTTCGTCCCCAGCTGGTTCTCAGCTGTGCAGTAATACTGTCCAGAGTCAGAGGACTGGATGGAGCTGAAGACGAGCTGAGGTTCTTTACTGAGAGGAGGAGGGTCTGGATTTACATCCTCCTTGTACCAGGTGTATTTAGCTGCTGGGTTAGCATCACTGCTACAGGTCAGAGTCACTGAACTGCCCTCCACTATCTCATCAGAGGGACTCACTGACACAGAGGGAAGCTTTGGAGCATCTGGAGGAGAAATGTTAACAGAGATTAAGGGTTTTTTACTACAAAGAACAAGTAGTATTTGAAAAATAAACTGTGAATGTCAGTGTGTATCAGCATTTCAAACTTTGAAGGTGGTCTAACAAATGGATGTGTGATGGTTTATAACTTTATCCCAAAATCTCCTGAAGCTGCTCAGTGAATTACAGCAGACTGAATATGAAGCAAGTAGAGCTGAAGAAAGTAGTTATGATCAGTGAAATCTTCTCCTGCAAAGACTGGACAGATTTAAGATGTTTGTTATCTTTGAATAATCTGTTTCACTCACATGTCACATTAATAGAGATGTATTCAGATGTCTTCGTCCCCAGCTGGTTCTCAGCTGTGCAGTAATACTGTCCAGAGTCAGAGGACTGGATGGAGCTGAAGACCAGCTGAGGCTTTTTACTGAGCAGTGATTGGTTCCTCTTGTACCAGGTGTAGTTAGCTGCTGGGTTAGCATCACTGCTACAGGTCAGAGTCACTGAACTGCCCTCCACTATCTCATCAGAGGGACTCACTGACACAGAGGGAAGCTTTGGAGCATCTGGAGGAGAAATTGATACACATACTTAAAGATTATATAATATGTTATAATAGACAATTGACTATTTAAATAAATAGACTTAGACTATCCCTATTATTTATCACAGCTGCTGTCCAGAGTGCTGATCCTGGATCTGTCACAGGTGAGACTCCTGCTGGTGGAAACTGAGAATAACAAGCCTTTAATCATTTGTAATCTTCATCAACATTCTTCTCTTTAGATGCTGGTTGTGTCGTTAGCTGAGTCTGTCCTCTCAGTTCTAGCTGTTGTAG
Organism: Anoplopoma fimbria; assembly: GCF_027596085.1. Classification (NCBI taxonomy): domain Eukaryota; kingdom Metazoa; phylum Chordata; class Actinopteri; order Perciformes; family Anoplopomatidae; genus Anoplopoma; species Anoplopoma fimbria. The sequence continues at coordinate 4,217 of NW_026549830.1, read as the reverse complement.
GGAGTTATTGATTGTTTGTCACACCCAGCTGGAAGATCACTTCCTAGTTATGCTTTGTAAATAATTTACCAAACGGATGTATTAAATAATGGAGGTGGAGGGTGAAGCTTGAGTTTCACTCCCGAGTAAATTAAATAAATGCTCTTATTAATTGTTTTATTTGGTCGACCTTAACAAACTCCCTCTAACTCTAATAAATCACATCTGTTGCATCATCAACTGTTTGCACGTTACCGGTCACTTTCATATAATTTCATACAGCCTCTGTGGTTGTAGCAGCACTCATGTTTTTCAGATTCAGCACTAAGAACATGCAGCTTGACTGTCAAAATAAATCTAAAGAAACTGAAAAAAAAATGTTTAACAGAGATGACAGATGAAAAGTTACAGACCAACAGTCTGCATTCTGTCTCAGTTTAAAATGTTAAATTAACTCCAGTACAACACAAATAAAACTATTTAAAACAACAGACAGTTTATCTGACGTCTACTTTAACATTAAGGAGACTCCAGTGTGTTTACAGCTGTGATTGTAATTGTATTGTTATATCAGTGTGTGTGTGTGACACTTCTACACATAAACAACAGGGGCCAGGGATTGAACCACCGACCCTCTGATCAGTGGACGACTCCTTTATCTCCTGAGGTTTGTAACAGATGTGCTTAATATTTTTGGTAACCATAAATTCTCATTCAGTACCAGACTGGTGCCGCCATATGAAATGGTCTTAAACCTCCACAGGCTGACACAGTGGAGTAAACTTACACACTGGAGGAGAACAGTGATTCTCAGATCCTCTTACAGCACAGGAGTAGCTGTCTGCAGAACCAAAGTAGACTGAATAATAAGAAGATGATCCTGTCTCGATGTGCTGTCCATTCTTGTACCAGATGTAGGAAGGATTATCAGGCAGAACATAACTGCTGTGACACTCCAGCAACGACCAGGTAAGATCTGATCTGCTCACCTTCACCTGGAGACCTGGATCTGTGAAGAAGGAACAGGAATGTTATTTTATTTAACTGTCAACATTCACACAAGACAAATTCATATTCTAGTTTTCTAGATGTTGAACCTTTGGAGATTATTAACATGTGAATTCAATTATTAATGTTACCTGTCAAAGACAAGAAGACTCCAGGTGAATCAGAATATTTCTCATATTGTTTGTTTGTCCTGAACCTGAACTTGTACTCAGCTGAGTCACTCTTTATCACGTTTGTAATAATCAGGGTGCACTTCTTCTCATCACATCTGTACTGCACACAACCTGAATACTCAGAGTCTGTTTTCAGATCCACAGGTTCACCACCTTTCTGTTTGAACCAGAATGCTTCCTTGATATCACGGTGCTGTATTCTAGATGGGTATGTGTAGGTGCAGTGTATTTCCACTGTTGATCCTTCTACAGCACAGACCTCAGTAGGAGTGTAAGTCACTCCCCAGCCATCCTCACTCTGTATCACTGTAACACAGAGCACATCAGGAACCACAGTCAGACTCAGAACAACATCAGAGGACAGACTCTCATTTGTCAGTGTGAGACAAAGTTTTATCTTAACTAAGACTTATTCTGTGTCACGTTTGTTCATATAAAACATTTTTTGTCTGTTTTTAAAAATATGTTTATACTGTAAATAAAGTTTTAATGCTGTTTCTAGTTCTTGCTAAAGTGATCAGAGGTATGGAGAAATATGCAAATCATTGAGTTTAACATGATTATTATTTATAAAATAAATAATGAGTCACCGATGTACACATGATCTCTGCAGTTTAAAGGAACAGTAATGTATTGAACCTGTCAACTTAAACACAGTGAACAAGATAAATAAGCTGAAGATTAGATATTAGAAGGAAACAGTTCATGAGAAATGCAGTCTGCTTTGCTCTGTGGTTTTCTGTCTGTGATCAGGCTGCTGCAGAGTGTGAAAACAAACTGCAGAGAAAAGCAGAACACTGAGGCGTTGGTCAATAGTGTGATATGTAGATAACAGATCACTGAAAGCTTTTTTTAAGCATTAGACTGTAAATGGCTTTTAAAAGTCGACATAAACACACACTTCAGATGTGAATACAATTTTCAAAAACCCCAAAATCTGAATTCTGCAGCACCTAGCAGTTATTTAATTAAATCCTGCATGTTATACCTACATGGCTCCTCATTGACAGGTGGAAACAAACAACCTCTTGCTTCTCTGTAAGTATGTCCACATATTTCTTTATTCTAATTTTACTTCAAACATAATCATAAATCCATCGCTGAACCGGCCCAAAGTGTCAGGGGCCCCTCTGGCCTTCGCTTACAAAATGTCACTCAAAGAGAAAGGCACCAACCAGGAAGAGACTCTAAATGACCACAAATACATGAAAAACTACTTCAAAAAGGGTAAAAACATCCACAAATAGACACAAAGTGACTACAAGGAGATGCAAAAAGACCATGAAGGGGCAAAACAACCACAAAGAGACTCAAAATGAATAAATGTGGTCTAATGCATAGAAACGCTGGCTGAATGATTGTAGGAAGTTCCACAGAGCGGTTCATTTTTGTTAAACAAATTATTCAGTTTTTTTTCTTTGTTAATGTTTGTACAGTCATTACTTCCATCCACATCAACGCAACTTTACTGTCTTTAATGGCGCACACTTCTTCAGTTTATAAAGTTTATAATGATAAAGTACAAGTGTACAGTGATGCTGCTGGTGTTAAAAACCCAACTTCCTCTGTTTTTCTGAGGTGCGCTTACAGCCTTAAGAATATAAATGTAGATGTACAGTACCTTGTACAGAGAGAAGGAAGACGACAAATCCACTGGCTGCTGCTGTTGAACTCATAGCTGCTCCTCTCTGTTGAATCAGCAGGTAGATCAGAAACTCTTTATGTCAGTAAGTCATCATGAACACGTCTTCACTAAAAAGGAGGATGTGGTCTTTGAAGTGAGCTTGTGTCTTCCGTGGTTGGTACAAAGCTGCTGTTTAACACCAGCCTGGCTTCCTTCCTCTTTACATTATTAACATGTGTTGGAAGGCCACTAGAACACTAGTCCTCCTTTTATATTACCAAAGACTTATTCTGTGTTGTTCTCATATTTTTACTTCTGTCTGTTTTTAAAAATAGGTTAATACTGTAGATTAAGTTTTATTGTTGTCTCTGGTTTGTGCTAAAGTCAACAGAGGTATAGAGAAATATGCATATTATTGAGTTTACATGAGAATTTATAATGAGTCAACGATGTACACATGATCTCTGCAGTTTAAAGGAACAGTAATGTATTGAACCTGTCAACTTAAACAGAGTGAACAAGATAAAGAAGCTGTAGATTAGACATTAGAAGGAAACAGTTCATGAGAAATGCAGTCTGCTTTGCTCTGTGGTTTTCTGTCTGTGGTCAGGCTGCTGCAGAGTGTGAATACAAACTGCAGAGAAAAGTAGAACACTGAGGCGTTGGTCAATAGTGTGATCTGAAGATTAGAAGCATTAGACTTTAAATGGCTTTTAAAGGTCGACATAAACTAACACCTTAGATTTCAAAATTCAAATTTGCTCTTTTAAAACGAAAAAATCTGAATTCCAACCAGGAAGAGACTCTAAATTTTACCACAAATACACGAAAAACTTCTACAAAAAGGGTAAAAACATCCACAAATAGACACAAAATGACTACAAGGAGATGCAAAAAGACCATGAAGGGGCAAAGCAAGTAACTCAAGAGTGAGACTCAATGAATAAATGTGGCACAACTCTTCAGTTCATGAATGTTTGTAATGTTACAGAGATGCTGCTTTTTGTTAAAAACAGCTCTCTGTTGGTTTCTTTGTTAATGTAAAGACTTCAATCTAAAGAAAGAAAAGGGAATGTTGCACCAAATGTTATAACATCAAGTCTGTTTATTAACTAAAAACACAACTTCCTCTGTTTTTCTGAGGCACGCTTACAGCCTTAAGAATATAAATGTAGATGTACAGTACCTTGTACAGAGAGAAGGAAGACGACAAATCCACTGGCTGCTGCTGTTGAACTCATAGCTGCTCCTCTCTGTTGAATCAGCAGGTAGATCAGAAACTCTTTATGTCAGTAAGTCATCATGAACACGTCTTCACTAAAAAGGAGGATGTGGTCTTTGAAGTGAGCTTGTGTCTTCCGTGGTTGGTACAAAGCTGCTGCTTAACACCAGCCTGGCTTCCTTCCTCTTTACATTATTAACATGTGTTGGAA
>NW_026549829.1:0-5025 GCF_027596085.1 Anoplopoma fimbria | reverse complement strand
CGGCCTGGCTTCCTTCCTCTTTACATTATTAACATGTGTTGGAAGGCCACTAGAACACTAGTCCTCCTTTAGCTTAGTGGTGGAGACGTGAAGTCATGTGACCGTGGTGGAGTTCCTTTATAGCGGTTAATTTTTTTACTTCTGTTGATTTTATTCACGCTTCAAATAATCATAGAAGTGATGTTAAATTTGTGAAGATTATCTCACTGAACAAAACTTGTATTATAATCGTTGTTTGACACAGAGATTATTTTCTGCAATAATCCAAAATCTAATGGAAGAGCGTTTTTAATCGAGGGAGCCAATGTGATGCAGTGTAAAAATTGTGTGATTCTGTGAACGACTTTTTTCATTCATTTATTTTTTTGACCAAATATTTATGCATTTCGAATACTAAATAAAAATGACTCTTGACTTCATGGTGTTCATGAGACAAAGTTTGTCACTCAGCTGGGTTTTGGAAGTGTTACCAATATGGTTCAACCAAACGCGTTCGTCCAAATAAAACCTTTTGATGACAGATGACATTTCTTCCACAGAGCAGGGTTCTCCATGCAGAAACCAGGAGTTCATCAGGGTTTATTTTAGGATCCAAACTCCTCAGTTCCAATAAATTAAATTCCTTTGAGGACCTTCTTGCATCAGAAGTTTTGCGGTATCACGTGAATTTGTCTTTCTGAGGTTTTCTGTGTAATATTCCTCTTGATGTCCGCGGAAGCAGGTGGATGCTGCAGCCCAGCCGGGACGGGACCCGGGGAAGGCTGCGGCCCAGCCGGGACGGGACCCGGTGAAGGCTGCTGCCCAGCCGGGATGGGGCCCGGGAAGGCTGCTGCCGGAACGCCGACGGAACAGGAGTCGGCCGGAACGCCGACGGGACAGGATTCGCCCGGAACGCCGACGGGACAGGAGTCGGCCGGAACGCCGACGGGACAGGAGTCGGCCGGAATGCCGAACGGACAGGAGTCGGCAGGGGCGCCGACGGGTCAGGAGTCGTCTGGAGACTGGGGCTCTGGAGACTGGGGCTCTCGAGGCAAGGTCTCTCGAACCTGGGGCTCTCGAACCTGGGGCTCTGGCGGCAAGGTCTCTCGGACCTTGGGCTCTGGTGGCAAGACGGGAACAGGAGCAGCAGGGGACGCTGCGACCCAGCGGGAACAGGAGCAGGGGACGCTGTGACCCAGCGGAAGCAGGTGGATGCTGCAGCCCAGCCGGGACGGGACCCGGGGAAGGCTGCGGCCCAGCCGGGATGGGACCCGGGGAAGGCTGCTGCCCAGCCGGGACGGGACCCGGGAAGGCTGCTGCCCAGCCGGGACTGGAGTCGGCCGGAACGGCGACGGGACAGGAGTCGGCAGGGGTGCCGACGGGTCAGGAGACGGCAGGGGCGGCGACGGTCAGGAGTCGGCCGTGGTGGCGATGGGTCAGGATTCGGCAGGAACGCTGAAGGGTCAGGAGACGGCAGGAACGCCGACTGGACAGGAGTCGGCCGGGCGCCGAAGGGTCAGGAGTCGGCCAGAACGTCGACTGGACAGGAGTCGGCCGGGGAGCCGAAGGGTCAGGAGTCGGCCAGAACATTGACGGGACAGGAGTCGGCAGGGGTGCCGACGGGTCAGGAGTCGGCAGGGGCGGCGACGGGTCAGGAGTTGGCCGGAACGCCGACGGGTCAGGAGTCGGCCGTGGCGGCGACGGGTCAGGTGGCGGCGACGGGTCAGGAGTCGGCCGTGGCGGCGACGGGTCAGGATTCGGCCGTGGTGGCGATGGGTCAGGATTCGGCAGGAACGCTGAAGGGTCAGGAGACGGCAGGAACGCCGACTGGACAGGAGTCGGCCGGGGCGCCGAAGGGTCAGGAGTCAGCCAGAACGTTGACTGGACAGGAGTCGGCCGGGGCGCCGAAGGGTCAGGAGTCGGCCAGAACGTCGACTGGACAGGAGTCGGCCAGGGCGCCGAAGGGTCAGGAGTCGGCCGGAAAGCCGGCGAGACAGGCGCAGTCTGGATAGCCGGCGAGACAGGCACAGTCAGGAAAGCCGGCAAGACAGGCACGACGGGACAGGAGTCGGCCGGAACGCCGACCGGACAGGAGTCGGCAGGGGCGCCGACGGGTCAGGAGTCGTCCGGAGACTGGGGCTCTGGAGACTGGGGCTCTCGAGATTGGGGCCCTCGAGGCAAGGTCTCTCAAACCTGGGGCTCTGGCGGCAAGGTCTCTCGGACCTTGGGCTCTGGTGGCAAGGCGGGAACAGGAGCAGGGGGACACTGCGACCCAGCGGGTACAGGAGAAGGGGATGCTGTGACGGCGACGGGTCAGGAGTCGGCCGGAACGCCGACGGGTCAGGAGTCGGCCAGAACGCCGACGGGTCAGGAGTCGGCCAGAACGCCGACGGGTCAGGAGTCGGCCGTGGCAGCGACGGGTCAGGAGTCGGCCGTGGCGGCGACGGGTCAGGATTCGGCCGTGGTGGCGATGGGTCAGGATTCGGCAGGAACGCTGAAGGGTCAGGAGACGGCAGGAACGCCGACTGGACAGGAGTCGGCCGGGCGCCGAAGGGTCAGGAGTCAGCCAGAACGTCGACTGGACAGGAGTCGGCCGGGCGCCGAAGGGTCAGGAGTCGGCCAGAACGTCGACTGGACAGGAGTCGGCCAGGGCGCCGAAGGGTCAGGAGTCGGCCGGAAAGCCAGCGAGACAGGCGCAGTCTGGATAGCCGGCGAGACAGGCACAGTCAGGAAAGCCGGCAAGACAGGCACGACGGGACAGGAGTCGGCCGAAACGCCGACCGGACAGGAGTCGGCAGGGGCGCCGACGGGTCAGGAGTCGTCCGGAGACTGGGGCTCTGGAGACTGGGGCTCTCGAGATTGGGGCCCTCGAGGCAAGGTCTCTCAAACCTGGGGCTCTGGCGGCAAGGTCTCTCGGACCTTGGGCTCTGGTGGCAAGGCGGGAACAGGAGCAGGGGACACTGCGACCCAGCGGGTACAGGAGCAGGGGGATGCTGTGACGGCGACGGGTCAGGAGTCGGCCGGAACGCCGACGGGTCAGGAGTCGGCCAGAACGCCGACGGGTCAGGAGTCGGCCGTGGCAGCGACGGGTCAGGAGTCGGCCGTGGCGGCGACGGGTCAGGAGTCGGCCGTGGTGGCGACGGGTCAGGATTCGGCAGGAATGCTGAAGGGCCAGGAGACGGCAGGAACGCCGACTGGACAGGAGTCGGCCGGGCGCCGAAGGGTCAGGAGTCGACCAGAATGTCGACTGGACAGGAGTCGGCCAGGTCGCCGACGGGTCAGGAGTTGACCAGAAGGGTAAGGAGTCGGCCAGAACGTCGACTGGACAGGAGTCGGCCAGGGCGAACCTGGGGCTCTGGCGGCAAGGTCTCTCGGACCTTGGGCTCTGGCGGCAAGGTCTCTCGGACCTTGGGCTCTGGTGGCAAGGCGGGAACAGGAGCAGGGGGATGCTGCGACCCAGCGGGAACAGGAGCAGGGGGACGCTGTGACCCAGCGGAAGCAGGTGGATGCTGCAGCCCAGCCGGGACGGGACCCGGGGAAGGCTGCGGCCCAGCCGTGACGGGACCCGGGAAGGCTGCTGCCCAGCCGGGACTGGAGTCGGCCGGAACGCCGACGGGACAGGAGTCGGCCGGAACGCCAACTGGACAGGAGTCGACCAGGGCGCCAACGGGTCAGGAGTCGGCCAGAACGCCGACTGGACAGGAGTCGGCCGGGGCACCAACGGGTCAGGAATTGACCGGAATCCCAACAGGTCAGGAGTCGGCCGGGACGCCGACGGAACAGGAGTCGGCAGGGGCTCCGACGGAACAGGAGTCGGCCGTGGCGCCGACGGGACGGGCGGTGCAGGAGTCGGCCGTGGGCCAGGGGCGCCGATCGTCAGGGAGTCGGCAGGAACGCCGACGGAACAGGAATCGGCAGGGGCGCCGACGGGTCAGGAGTCGGCCAGAACATCGACTGGACAGGAGATGAGGCCGACGATTGCAGAGTCGTCAGAGAACTTTTGCAGGTGGCAGGTAGCAGAGTTGTATTTGAAGTCCGATGTATAGATGGAGAAGAGGAATGGAGCCAGAACGGTTCCTTGTGGGGCCCCCGTGCTGCAGGACACCCGATCTGACTCACACTCCCCTATCCTCACATAATGTGGACGGTTGGTGAGGTAGTCCAGGATCCACGCAGTGAGGTGGTGGTCCACCCGGTTTGCTCCAGCTTGTCCCTCAGAAGCAAAGGCTGGATGGAGTTGAAGGCACTGGAGAAGTCGAAGAACATGACTCTCACAGTGCTTCCAGCCTTTTCCAGGTGAGAAAGGCTGATCAAATCTGTTAAAGAATGAGTTCAGATCATTCACCCACTGTTGGTCCCCCACAGGCTGTTGGTTGGGCCCCTTGTGGCCAGACATGGCCTTGAGGCTCTTCCAGACTCCGCTGATGTTGTTCTGCTGCAGCTGATCCTCCATCTTTGTCCTGTAGACATTTTTCCCTTCCCTTATCTTCCTCCTCAGCTCCCTCTGCACATTCCTCAGCTCTTCCTTGTTTCCTGATCTAAAGACCCTCTTCTTCTCCTTGAGGAGGGTCTTTATATCAGGATTGATCCAGGGTTTGCTGTTGGAAAAACACCATACAGTCCTGGTGGGTATGGTGTTCTCCACACAAACGTTAATGTAGTCCGTAATGGTGTCTGTGAGACCATCGATGTCCTCCCCATGGGCATCACTGAACACTTCCCACACAGTCGAGTCGAAACAGTCCTTAAGAGCCTCCTCGGCTTCATCGGACCATCGTTTGACTGTGCGGGTCATAGCTGGCTGCCTGTGCACACGAGGTTTGTACACAGGCCGGAGGTGCACCAGGTTGTGGTCAGATCTTCCCAGGGAGGGAGGGGTGATGAGGTGTATGCCGCCTTGATGTTGGTATACAGCAGGTCCAGGGTTCTGTTGTCTCTGGTGGGGCAGGTGTACTGGGTGAAGGTGGGCAGAGTGGAGGACGGAGGGGCATGGTTAAAGTCACCAGAGAGGAGGAGGAGGGCATTGGGATGTTGTGAACAATAAAC